>NC_045440.1:87756837-87793926 GCF_002776525.5 Piliocolobus tephrosceles
TCCTTTTGACCCAGCTTTGGGAAATCAGCACAAATTGGATTCAGATTCCCTACCCCCAGCCTTTGGTGTTTTCTCTTTTAAGAAGTCAGCACAAATAGGCCGTAGATTCCCTGCCTCCAGACCCTATTCTCCTGCCTCAATGCAACATCTCTTTAGGATATCCTCAGTATTTGGTAAGTTCTAATTTCAAGTGCTCTGCATGGTTGCTTTCATTTAGTTCAGTTTTGTTGAGAAGATGTTAGGAAAAATTGGATTCATTTCTGGGTAAACAAGCCGTAGAATAAAGAGAGCATTTAAAGAAGAATCATAGAAGGAGAGGTGACATCCGAACAGAATCTTCTGGGGAACTGCTGAAATCTTAGGGAGAGCTTTACACTTTCATGGATTTCCATGGGACCATATGAAGACGCTAAGGGACCAATGGGTCCCAGCTGGCATGACCATATGCAACGTAGGGAGAAAAGCCCAACTTTGATTTAAAAGGGGTATGTTCCATTCAATTCAATTCAAAAGGATATAGTTGAAAGTTTGGGGCATTTTTCAGGTTGTGTTACTATTGGTAGCAGGAAATGTACCTCCCTATGTCCTTAAATTGGAGTTTCTATTTTCCCAATTAGATGCCCCATTCATTACTTAGCACTATGGGACTAAAATCTGCTTGAGAAGGTTACAATGAAAGGAAAAAGAAACTCTGAAAATTCACAGGCCACATTTTCTGTAAGTTTTGCTTGAGTGACTGTATACCTGAATGGCTAGAACGATATTTTCTCATTATTTCTCAATGATTAGTAATAATTGTAGGTAGAGAGCATTTGAACCAAGACAAGTTGTCTACAGAATGTGAAAATGGGGTTGAAAAAGGAGCTAGATGAGAGTCATCAAGATGAGGGTGTAGGAACTCCACAAACAGCTAATTTAGGAATGCTAAACAAAATCAAAGATCCATTAAAATTAGATAATGTAGATTTGTAATTATTCAGGTGTGTGACTAGTTCAGCAATGTTCTGTGGGTGGAAAAGGTAGAGTGGTTAAAGCGGAAAATGGAAATGATTCATACCTGGGAGCTGAGACAGTGAAGACAATATTGTTTTTGCCTGACTTAGGAGTTCAACAAATGTTTCTTGAATTGAATTATAAACAGAAGGAATTTAGGCTATGAGTGAAGATGGAACATGATATTTGATGATTATTTTATAAATGCATATTAATATACTGCTATATATTAAAGCTTATCTTAAGGTATCCCAACTTTTTAATTTGCTTCTTTAATTTGAATTTGTACTTAGGAAGTAAATCTGTATAATAATCTCTGAATAAATTGACTTTCTTATATGTTTCTGTAGCTTCTATATATTCTGGAAAATGTATTGCTACTTTGGCCTAAAGAATACATGTAAGTCCAACTGTTGATTTTTAGCTGCATATTTTTCTATTGCATTTTTGGAAATGGAAAGAGAAGACCTTGAGTTTGGCACAGACATTACTTTAGTAGAAACCAGGGAAATATTGCTTACTTCTCTCTAACCTTAAAATATTCTTTCTTATATTATAAGAGATGACAGGATTCCAATATTGACTGTCAAGAGTTTATGATGGAACTTGCCTTGGACTCCTCAATTTTAACTTTGGATATGTTTGGCAACGTGTGGAACAAAGTCAGCACTCTTGGTTAGCACAAGATAAAGCCTGGAATTTGCCAACTTATATCCTGGAGTGAGAATTTACCCATAGTTATTTCCCTCATTTGGTACTAGTGATAATTAAGCTAAGCTTAACAGATGGAGTTAACTTAGTGTACTTAGGGTACTGAATTTAATTAGTATTTTTATGAGTGAGGCTGACTTCAGTTTTTATTTTAAAAAATGATGGAAGAATCTTACAGCAAACATCTTAAGAAAGAGTCTGTATATTACTCTGGCTCTAATTACTACCTAGTAAAATATATATGGGCTCACCAAAAAGTGTGTGTGTGTGTGTGTGTGTGTGTGTGTGTCTGTCTGTCTGTGTGTGATGATAGGACTGGGGGTAAAGGCAGTAAAGAAAGATTTTGGGTACTGATAAAGGAAAAAAGTTTGTAAGAGCTATAATACAAGAATGTATGCACTTTGGGAGGCCAAGGTGGGTGGATCACTTGAGGTCATGAGTTTGTGACCAGCCTTGCTAACATGGTGAAACACCATCTCTACTGAAAATATTAAAAAAAAAAAAAGAATTAGCCAGATGTGGTAGAGGGTGCCTGTAATCCTGTGTCTAGAGTTGATTCCTGCTGGTAGGGTCGTAGTCTCGCTGACTTCAAGAATGGAGCTGCGGACCTTCACGGTGAGTGTTACAGCTCTTAAAGATGGCATAGTAGTAAGGTTTATTGTGAAGAGTGAAAGGACAAAGCTTCCACAGGGTGGAAGGGAACCTGAATGGGTTGCCACTGCTGGCTGGGGTGGCCAACTTTTATTCCCTTATTGTCCCCTCCCATGTTCCATTTCTGTCTTATTAGAGTGCACTTTTTTCATTCTTCCCCATGATTGGCTACTTTTAGAATCCTGCTGATTGGTGCGTTTCACAATGCGCTCATTGGTGCATTTTACAATCCTTTTGTAAGACAGGAAAGTTCTCCAAGTCGCCACTTGACCCAGGAAGTCCAGCTGGCCTCTCCTCTCAATCTCCCCTCTAAACAGGATGCCAACTGCTGTTGGGAACTGGGTGATGACTATTCTAGCTACTTCCTGCTGGATAGAGGTTAAGAAGGGGCCCTGCAATTGTAGTGTCCTCCAAAGGAGAACTCTCTAGGCCAAAGGGCCAGTGGGTTGGTCCAAGTGTCCTCAGTGGAAGTTGTGAGTTGAGCTCATTTGGGGATCCACTTGTAAGACCATCTGTAGCTTGATGGCCTTGACCTGGAGGAAACAAATTTGACGAAGAGGTTAAAAATACAGGGCCTAAAGGTGAGTAATAGCAAGATGGCTGTCACAGGACCTAGAAAGGGGGGAAGCCATGTTGCCCACCTCCAGAGGTTGGTATAAGAGTTGGAAAGGCATTGTCTGATTTCAGAAGCCTTTTCCTGTAAACACCGGATGGTGTCTCATACTATCCCCGACTGGTTGGTGTAAAAACAACACTCTTTCCCTAAGAAGGTGCAGAGTACTCCCCTCTCAGCAGTGAGGAAGTCCAGGCCCCAGCAGTCTTGGAGAGTCACCGCTGGCAAAGAGTCCACCTGGGATTGCAGAGTAAGGACAGACCCTGTCATTTCCCACAAACTGTCCGAGAAATCCTTTGAGAGTGTGTGGGTAGTAGGATAATGAAGTAGATAAACTGGCTATTCTGGCTCCTGTAGCAGTGGTCATTCATAACCCTATAAGAAGGGGTATTAGTTGTATGACCCTTTGCTGATAGACTTGAGCTTTGAGCAGCACTGATAAGGTCTGATTTCCTGGGGCAATGTCAATGTTGGGACTTAGGAAGACTAAGGTTCAGGTGCCTGTCCAGTTGGTGGGGAAGAAGATATAGACTGGAGTTCCACATAAGAAGAATATGCCTTGGCTGGGTAGACAGAACTGGCTGTGTATATTAAAAAAGTTGTGTGAGTTTGTTGTTTTCATTTTCCCATACTCCTAGAGTACTTGCCAAGGTAGCTCTAGTGAGTGATTGGAAAGGGGTGTTGGGAGCAAACTGAGTGGCTCCCTGTGTTCTATTTTTCCCATTGGAGAAAAAACTATTTTGTATCTACTAGGAACCATTCAAGAGAGTAACTGAAAGAGGGGATAAGAAGGCATTCATTAATGTTGGGGGCACTGCTGCAGGGGGCCCAGGGTTGAATGGTCATGCAGGGAGTACATTTGCCATTATAAAACCCAGACTGTTAAGCAGGGAGAAGGTGATGATTTTAGGGGGCCCTGAGAAGGAGACAAGTGGTTTGAATGGACCTGTTTAGGTGACTCAGAAGTTACTATGATCAGTTGGGGCTTGAAGTTGTAGGGTGTAATTACACTGACGGGATAGTAGGTACCCCAGGGGCAGGCCTGATAACGGGTTGTGTTGGTTGCATAAAGGGGCTTGGAAAGCTAAGACAGTGAAAAAGGTTGATGTGATTAGGATTTTCATCCTGGCAGGAGCTACATTATATATTCCCACTGCGAAGGGTATGGTTAGTATACTGCTTAATAATGTGATGAAACAGTAAAAGGATTCCATTAAAGGGGCAAGGAGAGGTGTTAAAGATTAAATAGGTTTTCACTTATCTTTTTTAAGTAGGAAGGGGTTTTTCCTCAGGATCAGCCTTTTTAGTCTGGGATATTTCCTTCTGAAATAGGAGAAGCAAGTCCTTCAATAATTCAAAGCTGGTCTGGCTGATCTTGGGACTCCTGAGCTGACGGTTTCACAGGTTCCTCACGGGGTGTCCAAAGTTTAACTCTGGTATGGTGAATCCAAGATTCCATTCTTGCCACCTTAACTGCAGTGGGAGTAGAGAGGATTACTGAGTATGGTCCTTCCCACAAGTAATCCATAGATGGGGAGGTAGAGGGAAGGGACTTGACCAATACTGCATCTCCTTGTTGGAACAACTCTGTCCCCTTGTCTCTGACATTCTTCAGGTAGGTTTTTAAGGTTTTGTTGATATCTTGCCAAAGAAGTTATATTCTTGACCAAGTTGGCCTTTCCTGATCAAGTAGGAAGTATTTGTGAGAAAAGGTCGTCCATACAGCATTTCATATGGACTGAGCCCCATTTTGTGAGGAGAATTTCGGATTCTCAGCGAGGCCATGGGCAAGAGAGTAGAACATGGGAGATGAGTTTCTTGTCTTTACGACCTTCCCTGAGGATTGTGGCCTCCAGGTACAGTGAAGGTTATATTGTATCCCTAGCACCCTGGAAATTCCCTGAGTTACCGTGGCTTTAAAAGCCAGACCATTGTCGCTTTGTAAGCTTTGAGGAAGCCTAAATCTAGGAATTATTTCATGAATTAGGACTTTAACCACTTCCTGAGCCTTCTCTATTTGCAGGCTTCTATCCAATTTGTGAAGGTATCAACACAGACCAACAAATATTGAAATCCCCTTGACTTAGGCATATGGGTGAAGTCTAACTGCCAGTCATCTCTGGGATAGTGCCTTATTTTTTGTTCCCCTAGAGGGGCCTTATGATGAACCAAGCAATTATTCTCTTGGCACACATCACAGGCTTTGACTACTTGTCAGATGGTTTGTAGGAGAGTTGGTCCTGTAAATAGGGATTTGGCCATTTGATGAGTGTTCTCAATACCTGTATGAAAAATTTGGTGGAGGGTGTTAAGTATTTTCCACTGGCTGGCTTTGGGTACGAGTACCTTTTCCTCTTCTGTCGTTCACCACCCTGAGGGGAGAAAACTATGCCCCTGCGAAAGTCCCCATTCTGTTTCAGTCAGGGAATACTGGGGCTTAATCTCTTGGAGAGGGTTGTTCCATACCAAGGGTCCTTTCATAGGCATTTCTAATGGGAGGTTCTGCCTGGCAGCAACTGTGGCCTCAGCGTCTGTCCAACAGTTTTCTTCTGCCTTTCTCCTTCACCTTTTTGATGGCTCCAGCAGTGTAAGACTGCCACCTCTGGGTTTTTGCATTGCATGCAATAATTCCATGATTTCTTTGTGGTATTTAATGGGGGTTCCCCCAGAGGTTAGGAACTCCCTTTCCACATTGCAGCAAGGACATGTAGGATTATATTAGCATACTTGCTATCTGTATACACATTTATTCTTTTTTCCCTTCCCAGTTCTAAGGCTCAGGTAAGCACCACTAGTTCTGCTAACTGGGCGCTGGTCCCTGGGGGAAGAGGCTTACTTTCAAGTACTGTTACATCACTAACTATGGCATAACCTGCCATTCATATCCCATTCTCCACAAATGAACTTCCATTGGTACATAGGTTAAGGTCAGGATTCGCTAAGGCGACTTCTAAGAGATTCTCTCAGGCAGCATAGGTCTTGGCAACAATTTGTTGGCAGTCATGCTCGGTTGGTTCCCCATCCTCTGGGAGAAAAATAGCAGGGTTGAGGGCTGCACACATGTGAATTTGAAGCACCGGTCCCTCAAGGAGTAGTGCCTGGTATCTAAGCAGGCAGTTGTCTGATAGCCATAAATTTTCTTTGGCAACTAATATGCCATTTACATCATGAGTAGTCTAAACGGTGAGATCCTTTCCTTGAATTATTTTGATAGCCTTTGATGCTAAGATGGCCACCACTGCAACTATCAGTAAACAGTGAGGCCAGCCATTTGCTCCTTTATCAATTTCCTTACTTAGGTATGCAGCTGGTTGTGGGGTTGTCACATGAGTCTGAGTAAGGACTCCAAGAGCTATTCCTGCTCTCTCTCTGACATATAAAGGGAAATTTTGTCCTCTGGGAAGGCTTAAGGCTGGAGCCTATACTAGGGCCTGCTTTAAGGTTTTGAAGTCTGTTTCTACCTCTGGTTCCCATTCTGCTAGATGAGTATTTGCCCCCTGGGTCTCCTTGATTAGAGTATAGAGTGGCCTGGCCATCTTTCTGTATCCAGGGATCCATAGTCGGCAAAAACCGGTGATCCCAAGGAACCCCCGCAACTGTTTTAATGTCTTAGGGAGGACAAGCCAGTATAGGCTGTATTTGTTCTTTGCTGAGGGCCCTGCTTCCTCTGGCTAAGATTAGGCCTAGATATTTGACTTGTTGTAGGCAGAGCTGGGCCTTCGATTTAGATGCCTTGTACCTTTTGATTAGCTAGAAAGGTCAAAAGATCTGGAGTAGCCTGCTGGCAGGAGGCTTCCGAACTGGTAGCCAAAAGTAATTCATCCACATACTGAAGGACCAGAATGCCTGGACTTGAGAAATGGCCTAGATCTTGAGCCAGTGCATGACCAAACAGATGAGGGCTATCCCTGAACCCTTGGGACAAGACCGTCCACGTAAGTTGGGACATGTGGTCTGTGGGATCCTCAAAGGCAAAGGGAAACTGGGGATCAGAGTGCATTCGCAGAAGGAAGCATCCTTGAGGTCCAGAACAGTGGACCGTTCTGCTTCCTCTGGTATTTGAGAGAGCAGGGTATAGGGGTTGGTTACATCTGGATATAGAGGAATTACTGCCTCGTTGATGAGTCTAAGATTTTGCACTAGTCTCCACTGACCGTTCAGTTTTTGTACTCCTAGAATTGGGGTGTTGCAGGGACTGCTGCATTTTCTTATTAACCTTAAACTTTTAAATGTCTAACAATATCCTGTAATCCTTTATGAGCTTCAGGCCTTAAGGGATATTGCCTTTGGTAAGGAAAAGTGGTGGGGTCTTCTAGTCTGATTTGGACTGGGTGGGCATTTTTTGCCCTTCTGAATTGTCCTTCCAAGGCCTAGACTTCAGGATTGTTTCCTTCCTCAAGTAGTGGACAACAGATGGGTAACTTGTTCCCTACATTCATGTAGATAATAGCTCCAGCTTTGGCTAATATGTCCCTCCCTAATAAGGGTGTGGGACTTTCAGGCATAACAAGAAAGGCATGTGAAAAGAGCAAAGTCTCCTTATAACTGAGGAGGTGGGAGAAATACCTGGTTACAGGCTGTCCCAGGATTCCTCGGATGGTAACTGACCTTGAGGACAGCTGTGCAGGGCAGGAGATTAATGTTGAGAAGGCTATGCCAGTGTCCAGGAAGAAGTCAGTTTCCTGGCCCTCAATGGTTAAACTTACCCGGAGCTCAGTGAGGGTGATGATGTGAGTTGGCACTTGCCCTGGGGACCCTCAGTCCTGTTGTTGGATCATCTGGTTGGGGGCTTCTGGCCCAGAGAACTTTTGTCCTTTTGGACTGTGCACCTTCCAGTGATTGCCTCAGCATAGTGGACATGGGCGAGGGGGTGGCTTGTTTCTCATTGCACAATTTTTTTTTTAAAGTGTCCTTGCAAACCACACTGACAACAAGCTCTACTGGGTGATTGGCCTACTCCGTTTTCTGTCCTTTCTGAACCACCAAGGTTCGTTTGTCTGAGGGCCATGACCGAGGCTGTGGCCTTTTTCTTATCTCGCTTTTCCTTTTCAGCTTGTTTCTTCCTCTTGGTCCCTATCATAGAACACCAAGGCTGCCAGGTTTAATAATGCCTCCAAATTTTGTTCAGGGCCCAGGGCTAGCTTTTGGAGCTTTCTCCTGATACCTGCAGCTGATTGGGTAATAAACTTATCTTTTAGGATCAATTGACCCTCAAGGGAGTCGGGTGACATGGGAGTATATTTTCTGAAGGCCTCCCATACTGCTTGAGGAAGGCAGTAGAATTTTCTTCCTTTCCCTGAGTTATGGTGGACATCACTGAATAATTCATGAGCTTTTTCCTAATTCTCCTTAGTCCTTCTAGAACACAGGTCAACAGATGTTTGAGACTCCAGTCCCCATGATCTGAGTCGAGGTCCCGGTGGGGATCCATACTGGGGATGGCTTGCTGACTGCTAGGGAATTTGTCCCTTTCTTCGGCTGTCATTCTATAATTTACTTGAGTAAGATACCAGGTATCTTCAAACTCTCGGGTTGTGGCTAAAGCCGCATTCTTTTCATTAAAGGCCAGGGTTTGATCTGATAATAGCATGACACTTCTCCAAGTGAGGTCGAAGGTTTGCCCTAGACCTTGTAGGACATCTGTATACCTATCAGGATCATCTGAAAACTTCCCCAGGTCTACCTTGATCTGCTTTAAGTCAGAGAGGGAGAAAGGGACATGTACCCGGGTTGGGCCAAATTCCCCTCCCCCTGCAGCTTGAAGGGGACATACCTGATAGCTGGGAGGGTTTGTGGTCCCTTGTAGATTTCTTTGCTTGTTTCCTTCTGGGTGGGGAAATTAGATGAGGCTTATCACTAATAGGAAGGGGAGCTGTAGGGAGGCTAGGATATGAAGGTAAGCTGACAGGTTCTCCTGTGGGACATAGACTGCAAGTTGTGCATAGTTGTGGATTACCCTTCAATGAAAGGAAAGCTTGGATATAAGGTATTTCACTCCATTTGCCTTCCCTCTTACAGAAAAGGTCAAGCTGCAGGATAGTATTGTAATTTATACTTCCCTCATGTGGCCATTTTTTCCCATCAGAGAGAGAATATTGGGGCCAGGCCATAGTGCAGAAAAAAATAAGCAGCTTCTTTTTCAGGGTTTGAGGGTCAAATTGGTTCCAATGGCTTCATTTCAAGGGAGAGCTTGTTGAGGCCTGGGTGTTTCCCATCTGAAAGAAAAAAACCACCCACGGTTTTAGTCTGTTTTATCTTTCCCCCACCCAATAACCTGCGATGGTCCCTGGACCCTGACGTTCGGAATAGTCGCGCTCACCGAAGCAGCAGCGGAAACACTTGTTTTCCTCTTAGACCACAAAGAGGATGGAGGAAGGTGGTATTGAGTGGCCCTTACCGACACATTCTTGAAAACCTGCACCCTTGCCTTTCCTCCTAGGCTACAAAGAAGACTGAGAGAGGTCGGAGTGAGGGCCATACCCTGAGGGAGGGATGGGATTTCCAGCGTTGGAAGAGTGATGCCTTTTGTCCTCACTTCTCATCATATGAATAGGAAGAATATCCCCCCCAATTTTGGAGTCTATAATTTCTGAGGCTCCTCATATCCTAGCTTTGGAAATAGCCTTTTACTCTTGGGCATATCTGTTGGAGAAGTCTTACTTATATAAGACTGGTAATAGTAGCCACGCTTGTATACAAAACAAAAAAAACAAACAAACTTAACAAAAATCCAGTTTCCTACAGACTAGAAAAATGAAAAAACAAAACAAACTCCCCCCAAAGCCTTTGTGGTACATACCTATAATGAAATCCCATAAAGCAGTAAAATGAATGAATTAGTTATTGAATCTCATGTACACAATGTTGAATACAACAAGAAAAGCAAGTTACAGAATCCATAAGAATCACTTCTTTTTATAAAGTTTAAAATATAAAAAATTTAAATGATTTTTTTAAATGAATACATATATCTTTGATAAATCTATAATGAAAACCAACAGAATACTAGAAACAAACTTCAGGATGGTGGTTACTTGTCTCCCTTTCCATTTCTGACATAATTTATGTCTGCCTTTTCTGTTTTTGTTCTCGAAAATTTTTTTGCCAAGTTTATTAGACGTTATTTTTGCAAGTTTATTAGATTTCTAAATAACTAAGTTTTGGTTTTATTGCTCTAACAGTTTTTCTCCTTTATTATATATTTCCTTATACTTATTTTGAGTATAACTGGCTCTTTCTTCTTCTTCTCATTTTTTGAGATCAAACCTTAGCTCATGAATTATCAGTTTTTCTTTTTTAAAAAACATGCATTCGGGGTCTGAGCATAGTGACTCATACCTGTAATCATAGCACTTTGGGAGGTTGAGGCAGGAGTGCATCACTTTGAGCTCAGGAGTTTGAGACCAGCCTGGCCAACATGGCAAAAATCATCTCTTAAAAAAAAGTAGCTGGGCATTGGTGGTTTGCACCTGTAGTACCAGCTACTTGGGAGGCTGAGGTGGGAGGATCCCATGAGCTGGGAGGCAGAGGTTGCAGTAAGCCGATATCATGCCATTGCACTCCAGCCTGGGTGACAAAGATCCCTTCTCAAAAAAAAAAAAAAAGTCATTTAAAGCAATATATTTCTTTCTAATTTGTTTTATCTGTGCCTCTTTTTATTACTAACTGAAAAATCCTTACAATAACCAACTGAAAAGGGCGAGCTCAGTAATGTAGCTGATTACTAAAGAAAAAGGGAAAAACAGTTTTACTCTACAACCACAGTGATCATTCAAATTATAAAATTAAAAACTCCTAATTACATTAGATACGGAAATATTATCACACATATACAAGTAATATGATAATACAAATGTTACGTATTTTGTAAAAATCTTATGGAACATGTAGAATTTGTTTGGAAAAAAATATGTAGGGATTGAGGCCAGGCGCGGTGGCTCACACCTATAATCCCAGCACTTCGGGAGGCAGAGGCAGGTGGATCATGAGGTCAGGAGAACGAAACCATCCTGGCTAACACCATGAGTCCTTGTCTCTACATAAAAATACAAAAAAATTAGCCAGGTGTGGTGGTGGGCTCCTGTAGTCCCAGCTACTCAGGAGGATGAGGCAGGAGAATCGTGTGAACCCAGGAAGTGGAGCTTGCAGTGAGCTGAGATTGCACCACCGCACTCCAGCCTGGGCAACAGGGCAAGACTCTGTCTCAGGAAAAAAAAAAAAAAAAAGAATATAGGGATTGAGAATAATATAAAGAAGTAGGTTACCAAATTAGACTTCTAAGAATCAGATTTTACCCAGTATCAAGCTTTATTAAAAATTCAAAGGTACAGGTAATTGTGAAAAGCAGAAGGATGAAAAAAGTCTTTCCAACTCTACTAGCTGTGAGAGTTTAGAAAATTTATATAAACTCTTTTAGTTACAGTTTCCTTATTTTATAAACTGAGGATAATATTGCCTACTCACATGGTGTATTGTGTATTCATCTGTTCTCACACTGCTAATAAAGACATACCTGAGACTGAATAATTTACAAAGGAAAGAGGTTTAGTTGACTAACAGTTCCACATGGCTGGGGTAGGCCACACAATCATGGTAGAAGGTGGAGGAGGGGCAAAGTCACATCTTACATGGCAGCAGGCAAAGAGAGAGCTTGTGTAGGGAAACTCTCCTTTATAAAACCATCAGATCTCATGAGACTTACTATTGTGAGAACAGCATGGGAGAGACCTACCCCCATGATTCAATTACCTCCCACTGGGTCCCTCCCACAACATGTGGGAATTAAGGAGCTACAATTCAAGATGGGATTTGGGTGGGGGACACAGCTAAACCATATCATTCTGACCCTGGCCCCTCCAAAATCTCATGTCCTCACATTTCAAAACTAATTGTGTCTTCCCAACAGTCCCCTAAAGTCGTAACTCATTTCAGCATTAACTCAAAAGTCCACAGTCCAAAGTGTTGTCTGAGCCAAAGCAGGTGTCATCTGCCTATGAGACTGAAATCTAGGCAGAGGTTCCCAAACCTCAATTTTTGACTTCTGTGCACCTGCAGGCTCAACACCATGTGTAGACTTGTACCCTCTGAAGCAATGGCCTGACCTCTACGTTGGCCCCTTTTAGCCATGGCTGGGACATGGGGCACCAAGTCCTGAGACTGTACAAAGCAGCAAGGCTCTGGGTGAGACCCATGAAACCATTTTTCCTCCTAGGCGGTGTGTCTTGTGATGGTAGGGGCTGCCATGAAGTTCTCTGACATGGCCTGGAGACATTTTCCCCCTTGTCTTGGAGATTACCATTTGGCTCCTTGTTATGCAAATTTCTGCAACCAGCTTGAATTTCTCCTCAGAAAATAGGTTTTTCTTTTCTACTGCGTTGTCAGGCAGCAAATTTTCTGAACTTTTATGCTCTGCTTCCCTTTTAAACATAAGTTCCAATTCCAAGCCATATCTTTCTGAATACATAAAGCTGAATGCATTTTATAGCACCCAAGTCACCTCTTGAACACTTTGCAGCTTGGAAATTTCTTCTGCTAGATACTCTAAATCATCTCCCTCAAGTTCAAAGTGCCACAGATCACTAGGGCTAGTGCAAAATGCTGCCAGTCTCTGCTAAAACATAGCAAGAGTCACCTTTATTTAAGTTTCCAACAAGTTCCTCGTCTCCATCTGAGACCAACTCAGCCTGGACTTTTTTGCCGATATCTCTATAAGCATTTTGGTCAAAGCCATTCATCAAGTCTCTCGGAAGTTACAAAATTTCCCACATCTTCCTGTCTTCTTCTGAGCCTTCCAAACTCTTGCTGTCTCTGCCTGTTGCCCAGTTCCAAAGTCACTTCCACACTTACTGGTACCAATTTTCTGTATTCATCTGTTCTCACACGGCTAATAAAGACATACCCAACACTGGGTAATTTATCAAAGAAAGAGGTTTAATAGACTCACAGTTTCACTTGACTGGGGAGACCTCACAATCACGTCGGAAAGCAAATGAGGAGCAAAGTCATGTCTTACATGGGAACAGGCAAATAGAGAGCTTGTGTAGGAGAGCTCTCCTTTATAAAACCATCAGATCTTGTAAGACTTACTCGCTATCATAAGAACAGCCTGGGAAAGATCTGCCCCCATCATTCCATTATCTCCCACTGGGTCCCTCCATGAGACATGGGAATTATGGGAGCTACAATTCAAGATGAGATTTGGGTGGGGACACAGCCAAACGGTATCACATGGTTAGTGTTAATGAGATGATGTGCACATAATGGTTAGCAGAGTAGCCAGCACATTTAAGAATGCAACAAGTTATATGTTAATATGATAATTTACTATTGCTGTTATGATTCCACATATCTTATATTTAATTTTTAATCTTCCTATGTATATAATTAAAGGTCTGTTATCAAGATGTAATCCAGATTCATTTCTGCAAACTGCCTTACTATTTTTTTCTTAAAGATAGACAGCACTGGTTGGATTTCTCACCCATAAGTTTTCAATGGCCTTTTAATAGAAATGCTTGATCCTAGAAATATGAATGGGAAACGGTCATTTATTTGTACATCTCTTAGGGACTTAGGTATTGAACATACCATAGCACAAGAATAAGATATGGTGGCTATCTTCCAAGATGTTTATAGATTACTAGGGGTAAATAAAAGTTAAATAATAAAATTATATCCTTGGTGCTAAAACAACACTGAAAAACAAGTGTGTGAGTATAAAGGATGTTAGCCATTGGCTTGAAATATTTTCCTAAATTACGTAAGCCTAATATATTATTAAAGGTGTTTCATTTGCTCAGAACAGTTATAATACATGTAATCAAATTCTATACATTGAAAATACTTCATATATTCTAAGTTCTACATTTAACAGAATGACATATATAACTGTGCTATCATGATTGAAACATTCTAATGCATTTAAAAAGAATATGTTCTTAAATTGACAAATTTTCTCAAAACAGTGCATTTATACTCCTGGTAATATAGTAAAAGTCCCTGTAAATAATTTTTGTGCAGTATACAACAGCATAAAATACTCTATTTTCTTGTTCAGGGAACTCAGTGAAGGCAAAGAGGAAAGTCAACATCAACAACCTGATGATTCTCACAATGTAGCTGTGTATGTTGAGAGAGCACATGGTGGCCATAATTTATATAGACCAAAAAGAGCCACAGAGAACTTTGAAGAATTCCTAGCTATCTTAAAGAAATTGTAAGTATTTAAATTATACTCCTTCTTTTAGTTGAGTAATTCTTTGGAATGTCTTTATTTTTTAAAGTTTATTATTGTTGGATAAGTGTACTTTAGTTATGATATAGCACTTGTGGTTGATTCAGAAGAGATGGACACACTGGAGATTTTGTTTCTATATAAATACAATCTTCATGAATTCAATCTTCATGGTGTGTCATGGATATAATGCTAAACCTGTGACCCATTATTTTAAAATTAAGCTGCAAGCATAGTACATATTATTTACTGATATTTCAAAATTATGTTAAAGATGTCCTTAGCTTATGCTTATCTGAAGGTTTTTCACAGAATTTAAGCTGTCTTCCTTATCCAGGAGTCTTTAAATAAACTTACCACACATTCCTTTTTTGTGAGACTTAAGTCTTGCTCTTGTGCCCTAGGCTGGAGTGCAATGGCATGATCTCGGCTCACTGCTGCAACCTCAGCCTCAATGGCATGATCTGGGCTTATTGCAACCTCCTGGGTTCAAGTGATTCTCCTGCCTCAGCTGGGATTACAGGCACTTGCCACCACACCTGGCTAATTTTTGTGTTTTTAGTAGAGATGGGGGTTTCACCATGTTGGCCAGGCTGGTCTCGAACTCGTGACCTCAGGTGATCCTCGGCCTCCCGCAGCCTGGGATTACAGGCGTTAGCCACTGCACCTGTCCCCATTGTCTTTAATTTCCTAGAATACTTTGTGCTCTAATAGGGACACAACTGCCTGGAGAAGGAATGGTGGGTAGGAGAAGATTAAATCTGAGTGGAGGCTGATTACCAAAGATGGTATTGGATTGGTGAACAAAATTAAAGTTAAACGAGGACCATGAAAATTATAGAAGAAAATCTTTACCACCTGTCATAGGGGAGTAAAATTAAACTTGTAAGCTGAAAAAAAGAGATTCAACTAGAATATGTGATATTGGAATTGAGATTGATAACAGGAACAAAATCAAAAGTGTCAAGACTAGAATTGTTTTCATAAAAAATTCAATAGCAGGGAATGAATAATTAAAAATTTGACATTTATGTTCTGAAGAATGAACTTTTTCTTTGTTTAGATACACAAATACCATTATGGTATAACTGCCTACAGTATACAGTGCAGTAACATGCTGTACAGATTTGTAGCCTAGGAGCAACAGGCTAGACCAGCTGGCCTAGGTGTATAGTAGACTACACTATCTAGGTTTGTTTAAGTGTACTCTGTGATGTTTACAGAATGACAAAATCGCATGACACATTTCTCAGAATGTGTCCCCATTGTTAAGTGACACATGACTATGATTGCAAATTTGAGGAAATATGATCAGAGCTTCCGGGAAAGTTGAGAATGGTCAGATTTTTGATGCCCTTAACTTATAATAACAAAAAGGAAACAATGAATACTAGTCACGTTTCAGTAAAGCAGGTACGAGGGAATTATAGAAGGAAATCTTAACCACCTGTCATAGAAGAATAAAATTAAACTTATAAGCTGAAAAAATTAGAAAATTCAACTAGAATATGCACAGGAAATTTGTTAAAAATATTCTTTAACTGGTAGAAAATCACTAAAACACTGAAAGTGATTGAAGATACACTATGCTACAGTCACTTTAATTCCATTAAACGCTAATGTTGATTAATATTGCATTAGATTCCAAAATTTTAGTTTCCAGAAACCCATGAATCACTCTGCTGATTTCAGATTGTGCTGGGCTGTAAGAGTTTTAATGGCAGCGGTAATTCCTATCTTTTTTACTATAATGCGATAGCAGTTTCCAGATAACAAAGTTTCTGATCTGAGATGCAGGAGGTCAGTAACAGGGACTTCCAAGCAGCTATGATTCTGCACTGCAATGTTAAAATACCGGGAGGTAAATCCAGGTCAATGTCAGAATGGAAACTGCAAATGGGTAAGAAGCCTAGTACCTTCTTAACAGTGGACTACCATGAAAAGCAGGAACCACGGTAGAAGGCTATCCGAGTACAGTGAAGAACAGACAAGTTACTTTGCTGCATTCTTTTGTGGACCTCCATGGATGCTATTTAATGGCCTGTTTTCAAATACCTAGGACAATAGATGTATCAGTGTCAGTTTCCAGAACCCACTTCCTCACTCATGTGTGAGAAAATGGATCAGTAGAGAAGATCCTGAAGTATATACATCCCCATTTTCAGTGGCTCAGAATTGGGCAGCCAGGACTTTGACATGGCAAAACTCACTGCTGTGACAGCCACCAAATTACAGAAGGAGAGTAAATGAGAAGGAAACTCACTTTTATGAGATGTTTAATATTAACACAAAGCCTTAAGCTCTATATATAACATTTCTGATTTAATCCTCACATCAATGCTTTGAAGTAGCTATGACAAGCTATTAATAGTAAGTAAAAGGGCAATGTATGCACTAAATCCACAATTTATGTTCTATAGTACATGCCTTTTCTCTCCTCTTCTTGGGACACTATGTATTAGCTTCGTATTGTTCTGTAATTAATTAACATAAACTTAGTGGCTTACAAAAACATACATTTATTATCTCTCAGGGTGAGATTTAGCTGGTCCTCTGCTTAGTGTCTCACAAATCTTCATCAGAGTGTCCACTGGGCTGTGACCATTTCTGGAGCATGGAATCCTCTTCCAAGCTCAAATCGTTGTTGGCAGGATTCAGCTCCTTGTGGTTGTAGGACTGACATTCCCACTTTCATGATGACATTCAGCAGGGGCCCCGCTTTGTACTAGATACTCCCTAGATCCTTGCCATGTGGCACTGTCTCAAGCTCTCTCACAACACAAAAGCTTAAATTTTCAAAGCTAGCAAGGGAGAGTCTCTGTTTTTCTCTCTGTTATTCTGCCTAGGTGAAGTATGATATAACCTAATCAAGGGCCTATATATCCCATCACTTTTGCAGTATTCCCAAACCACAGATTCTGCCCCCACCCCCAACATTTAAGGAAAGGGGATTGGGTGTTCCCTTAGTCACATTTAGTAACATCATCAATCTATTTGTGACTCTGTTAATCACATTCACAATGGGGTTGTATGCTTTATAAACACAACACTAAAGTAATTCAATTAAAATCTATTTATTGATGGATAAGTTGTCAGGTCTGTAGCCTTTTATTTATCTCTGACTAATTCAACCATGATCAGATTGATGGGCTGCTTAAGTGATGTTATCTAATGAAATGTTGAAAATGTTACTTTCTATACTTTAAAACTTTTCACTTTGTCATCCTGACTAAAATTTAAAAAAAAAAATTGAGTCACAGTAGCTTTTTAAATAAATGCAGGCTGGGTGCGGTGGCTCACACCTGTAATCCCAGCACTTTGGGAGGCCAAGGCAGGTGAAGCATGAGGTTAAGAGATGGAGACCATCCTGGCCAACCTGGTGAAACTCCATCTCTATTAAAAATATAAAAATTACCTGGGTGTGGTGGCATGTGCCTGTAGTCCCAGCTACTTGGGAGGCCAAGGCAAGAGAATTGCTTGAACCTGGAAGGTGAGCCAAGATCGGGCCACTGCACTCCAGCCTGGTGACAGAGCAAGACTCCATCTCAAAAAAAAAAAACAAATATATCTGATAAGATTAAGATACTATTAATTATTAATAACTCCTCAGTGTGGTATAGCTTAATCATGTTAATTACATCTTAACTTCCACTTCATGTGAGCAGCTCTGAGTAAATACTGATAGATGGGAAAAATAATAATTTTGAAACATTAAAGTCATGGTGGTGGTGCCACCATAAAGGAGAGATTTGAGCAACCAGAGGATTGTTGAACAGACAGTGAAAGGGAGAGAGGAGACAGAGTGAGAAAAATAGAGTTGGGAGGCCCCTTTTTAAAATTTTGTATTTTAAGGCATATCAGATTGAATATAAGTTTATCATGTGTATTCGTTAGGATTTTGGATCATAAGCAACAGAAACTTACTCTGGTTCATTAAAACAATCACAACAAACAAAAAGGGAAGGGGGGATTGATGGAAGAATATCAGGTAGCTCTCAGAATGGAAGAACAACAATAAGATGCTGGAGATGGTATGAACTCTAAGGCAACTCTGGAAGTCTCTTCAAGGTACAACACTGGAATCAATCAGCTATAACTACTTGTATTTGGGAGTCACTAGGCTCACAGCTTAATTTCAGGGATAGGGAGTCAGATTGTTGTAGTTTATTTTTGTACTCACCCTTAAATACATGCTGAGGGAGAAGTTCACTTTGACAAGCAGTTTTACTGAGTTTACATGCAATTGGCAAAGGGGCAGCATTTCAAAAGAGAAAGTATTTCAGAAGAAGAGGGAAATGATAATAAGTAAATAATATTAAAATCTAGGAGCTGAAACATAACTTAGAATTTTAGTTTCTAAATAATTTTGACTCATGTTAGTTTTCATCCATTAATTAATGAATCCAACATACACTTTTGAACTCTTCTATGTTTCTGTCAGTATTCCTGGCATTGGGACTGTGGGAACACACAATACCTTTGCCCTCATGGAGCTTACATTCTAATGTAAGAGATACTAAACACATATGTATTCTGTCAGTTAGTGATAAGTGCTAGCAAGAAAAGCTAATGCGGAATAAGGGGTTAGAGAATGATGGAAATGATCAGAGAAGTCAGATTTTATGAAACAGGAGAAAGAGAAGAGAGAGAGAGAGACAATTAAATACCTTGAAGAAGTGCATTCTAGGGAAAGAAAACACAAGTGCAAGAGCCCAGGTATTGCAACATGGTCTGCAAATAGAAAAACAAATTAACAAAAACCACAATAATTAGCAAGAAGGTCATTGTTGTGAAAGTGCATGAGTCAGATGGGAGACCTTGTGGAAATAGGGCTTCAGAAGTAGCCAGGGACCAGATTATCATTTAGAGTCTCATGGGCCATGAAGGGATTTTAACCTTGGTATGATTGGCACGTTATGATTTACATGGCAAAAGGTCACGTGTGGATGGTTGACTGTGGATGCCAAAAGGAGATTCAGGGTGACCTGTTAGAATGCTGTAAAATTTGTCTAGGTGCAAGATGAAAGTGGCCCATATTCTGTATTAGGGATTTAGATTTGACATGATTTGATTTTCTCTCTCTGTTTAAGACATGAGCAGGGTTGAATAGATAGTCCTTGAAGCAAATCAGGTTCATTGCTCAATTTAACCACTAACATGATGGAGAATGCTGGGCAGATCATCTGATGCTCTCTCACATGTTGGTATTTGATTGCAGTGCCTATAACAACACTGGCTTTTAAAATGCAATTATAAAATACTATGGTAAAAATAATTAGTTTCTTCATAAATGACTAATTTCTGGGGAAAAAAGTTATGTTTGTGTGTATTTGTGGGAGTTGTGGAAAGGGTAGGAGAAGAGAGGGACTTATAAATGAGCTGTGAAATGCAGATTAAGATCCTCTGAGAAAACTTGGCCCGATTGTTTTTTCTTCTACTGTCTCCAGTTAATGATGTTTCCTTTGAGTGAGGGAATGAGGCAGCTGAAGATCATTATGTTTCAGTAGAGCAGTGATGCAAAGCCACTTCTCAGGAATGACTCAGAGGAATTACTCCCTGGAAGAACATCAGGATTTTTGCCTTTTAGATTCAGGCTGTTTAAAATCCAAATGCAATATGGTTCTTACGCTGTCGTCCTCTGGTGAAATGGCACATAAGATGAGGAATTGCAGTCTCAAACTATATTTAAGGGCTGCATGCTGATCAAAGAAAAACACTTTGTGGGGCTATTAATTTGTGAAAAATACAGTATTTTGGAGGAAAACTGCACTGCAATGGAGTGGAAGAGGTGTTCACATCTAGAAAAGAAAATTTCTCTTTGAAGTTAAAAGGTAACATAGGTTTATAAAGAATAGCGTGGATATGGAAAGTAATTTAGATTTCTGACACAAATGGTGATCATTTATGACAGAAGAATGGGAAATAAATGAAGAGAACTATTTGTGTTAAAATGAGTTAGCAAAGGACAGAAATTAAAAACTTATTGTCAGTAGATTGGTATTCTAAAACCATGTCACACTGAATCTTGTTTTGTCTGTGGCAGCTGGATTGAAAGTTACATTTGGGATTTACATGTTGCAAAATGCCTGGCCTGCAGGGTCAGAAAGAACTGTGTTCTCAACTGGACTCCTCTAATCATCAGTTGTATGATCTTGAGCAAATTTCTCACTCCAAAAATTTAATGCACTAATCTATAAAATGGGCACTATTATTAATCTCATAGAGTCATCATTGTTGTGAAGCCTAAACACAGTTAGAATGAAAAGCCCCAAACATTACTTGGTCCGTTTTAGGCCCTGCGTGAATGTCAATCTCCCCCCTCCCAAAGAATGTTACATATTGTGATTGCTTTTTAACAAAAGACTTGGCTATGTTCTTGCCATAGTTGAATTATAAAGGGGTTCCTTGTGTCTCTGAATAATAATGTATTTCATTTTTAATTTCTTCAAGAAAGAATATTCAAATTTCTCCTACAACTTATGAATAAATAACAGATATTACTTATTTATCATATATTTGCATTCGTTTACAAAGTTGCTGGGAAAATTTTCATACAGGAGTTTAAGAAACTACTGTTTGATCATATATTAACTAGTATTCAAAAACAATTGTATCTTGATACATTTGTTCTATTGTTTGGACATAAGCAAACATCTATTATAATATTTCTTATAAAAAGTTATTTTTTCACTGTATAGATGTATTATTTCAGCATAGATGTGACTATTAAAGCTGAGGCTTCTTGTTTTGGGTGACATGGTTTTGCATTTTATTTTTCCATAGAAATGTCTTGGTAAGTATTTAGTGTAAGTTGTTTCTTATTAATATTAGGTTTTTAAGTGTAATAGAAAGTGCTTGTCATGCACTGAGACATGAGAACCTTATGACTTTATTGGGAATTTTTATCATGTGTTGTATTATAGATTTAATAACATAATGGAACACAAAGTCTTTTAAGAATATTTCTGGTAACAATTTCTGTTGAACTATCACAAAAATCCATGATTTCATTAAAAGATTTAATGTCTGACTACACAAAAATATTACTTGCCTTCCTCATGCAGTTATTCTTATAGACTATTAAAATCATCTTGCATGTTAGTCCTACATTTATCAAAATGACTTAGTTTCACATACATGCCATTGTGCTTTATATGTATGAGTAGAATGCTTTTGTACTCGAGGAGGTACTTCATGGTATGAAGAACCATTTTAGAGAAACATAGATAATTAAGTCCAGGCTCAACTCATACAATATCTAGAAAATTTTGGGAAGATTTGGTTGTTTCTAGCAGAGTGTGGGTCTGCATGGTCGCTGTTGTCAGTCAAAACCTGGGTCTATCTGTGGAGAAGTAATAAACTACTTGGCAGTCTTTAAAAACCTGGAACATAATTCTTATTTGTCTCTCCTCTTTCATCCACTGAACATTTAGTCTAAGAAAATGGTGGTTTAGTTGGTTTAATATTCAAAGGTGATATTATAATAGGCTTGGTTTGGCTAAAGAGATGAAAAATGTGGTCAGATGTCCTTAGTACGTATCCATTTGTGGTTTTAAGGAGATGTGTGTGTGACTCTACCTATTTGATGGCTTACATAAAATTTGGTTTCCAAATGAGCCACTAAATTGGGCTTGTTGTACAGCAAGGTCCATCAGTGTATGGTTAAATGTTCTTTCTTCTTCATTAGATATTTGTCAACTAGACTGATGTGAAATCTACATTGGACAAAAATTCTTCCCTGGAGCATTCATGCTCAATTTCATTTTTTTTTGTAATCTGATAATTATAACCATATTCTTGTTAAAAATTTCCAAACACTACTTTTCACTTTTTATTTTTTTTTTATTTTTGTCGGTACATAGTAGATGTATATATTTATGGGGCACACAAGATGTTTTGATACAGGCATGCTATGAATAATAATGACATCGTGGAGAATGGGGTGTTCGTGCCCTCAGGCATTTATCCTTTGTGTTACAAACATTCCAATTATACTATTTTATGTATTTTAAAATGCACAATTAAATTATTGACTATAGTCATCCTGTTGTGCTATCAAATAGTGAGTCTTATTTATTCTGTTTTTTTGTTATCCTTTAGCCATCCCTACCTCCTCCCAACCACCCTACTACCCTTCCCAGCCTCTGGCAACCATACTTCTACACTCTATGTTCATGAGTTCAATTGTTTTGATTTTTATATCCCACACATAAGTGAGACCATGTGATGTTTGTCTTTCTCTGCCTGATTTCATTTAATATAATGACCTCCAGTTGCATACATGTTGTTGCAAATGACAGGAGCTCATTATTACGTATGGCTGAATGGTACTCCATTGTGTATATGTACCACATTTTCTTTATCCATTCTTCTGTTGATGGACACTTAGGCTGCTTCCAAATCTTGGCTATGGTGAACAGTGCTACAATAAATGTGGGAGTAGAGATACCTCTTCAATATACTGATTTCTTTTCTTTTGGGTACATACACAGCAGTGGGATTGCTGGATAATATACCTTTAATTTTAGTTTTTTGAGGAACCTTAATATTGTTATTCACAGTTCTTGTACTAATTTAT
Organism: Piliocolobus tephrosceles; assembly: GCF_002776525.5. Taxonomy (NCBI): domain Eukaryota; kingdom Metazoa; phylum Chordata; class Mammalia; order Primates; family Cercopithecidae; genus Piliocolobus; species Piliocolobus tephrosceles. The sequence continues at coordinate 87,779,617 of NC_045440.1, forward strand.
ATTCCCACCAACAGTGTACAAGTGTTCCCTTTTCTCTGCATCCTCACTAGCATTTGTTGCCTGTCTTTTGGATATAAACCACTTAAACTAGGGTGAGATGATACCTTATTGTAGTTTTGATTTGCATTTCTCTGATGATCAGTGATGTTGAGCATCTTTTCATATGCCTATTTGCCATTTGTATGTCATGTTTTTGAGAAACATCTATTCAGATCTTTCGCCTGGTTTTAAATCAGATTATTAAATTCTTTCTTACAGAGTTTTTTGAGCTTCTTATCTATTCTGGTTATTAATCCTTTGTCGGAGGGGTAGTTTGCAAATATTTTCTCCCATTCTGTTGATTGTCTCTTCATTTTGTTGATTGTTTCCTTCACTGTGCATAAACTTTACAACTTGATGTGATCTCATTTCTCCATTTTTGCTTTGGTTGCCTGTGCTTGTGGGTTATTACTCAAGAATTTTTTGTCCAAACCAATGTCCTGGAGATGTTTTCCAATGTTTCATAGTAATTTCATAGTTTGTGTTCTTAGATTTAAGACTTTAATCTATTTTTATTTGTTTTTTTATATGGGGAGAAATAGGGGTCTAGTCGTTCTGCATGTGAATATCCAGTTTTCCCAGCACATTTTGTTGCAGAGATTGTCCTTTCAGCAAGGTATTTCTTGGTTCCTTTGTCAAAAATGAGCTCACTGTATATATATGGATTTATATGTGGGTTCTCTATTCTGTTCCATTGGTCTATGTTTCTGTTTTTATGCCAGTAACGTGCCATTTTGGTTACTATAGCTCTGTAGTATAATTTAAAGTCAAGTAATGTGATTCCTCTGGTTTTGTTCTTTTTGCTTAGGATAACTTTGGCTATGCTGGGTCTTTTGTGGTTCCATATACATTTTAGTATTATGTTTTCTATTTCTGTGAAGAATGCCATTGGAATTTTGATTGGGATTGCATTGAATCTGTTGATTGCTTTGGGTAGTAAGGACATCTTAACAATGTTGATTCTGCTAATACATGAACATGGAATATCTTTCCATTTTTGGTGTCTTCTTCAATTTCTTTCATCAGTGTTATATAGTTTTCTTTTTAGATATATTTCACATATTAGTTAATTCCTAGGCATTTAATTGTACTTATAGCTATTGTAAATGGTATTAGTTTTTTGATTTATCTTTCAAATTGTGGATTTTGTATTTGGTTTTGTATCCTGCAATTTTGCTGAATTTGTTTATCAGTTCTAATCATTTTAGGGGGAAGTCTTCAGGTTTTTCCAAATATAAGATCATATTGTCTACAAATAAAAATAATTTGACTTTTTCATCTCCAAGTTCGATGCCCTTAATTTGTTTTCTTTTGTGTGACTGCTCTTGCTAGGACTTCCAGTACTGTGTTGAGTAACAGTGGTGAAAGTGGAGATCATTGTCATGTTTCAGATCTTAGAGAAAAAGCTTCAGTTTTTATCCCATCCAGTATGATTCCAGTGTGGGTCTTATATTATGTTGAGATATGTTTCTTTTACACCCAGTTTTTTGAAGGTTTTTATTACAAAGAGATGTTATATTTTATCAAATGCTTTTTTTTTTTTTTTTTTGAGATGGAGTCTCACTCTGTCACCCAGGCTGGAGTGCAGTGGTGTGATCTCAGCTCACTGAAACCTCTGTCTCCTGGGTTTAAGCAGTTCTGTGCCTCAGCCTCCCGAGTAGCTGGGATTACAGATGCATGCCACCACGTCCTGCTAATTTTTGTGTTTTTAGTAGAGACGGGTTTTACCATCTTGGCCAAGCTGGTCTTGATCTCCTGACCTCATGATTCACCTTCCTCAGCCTCCCAAAGTGCTGGGATTACAGGCATGAGTCACCGCACCCAGCCTATCAACTGCTTTTTAGGTATCAATTAAAACAATTATGTGGTTTTTGCCCTTCATTGTGTTGATATGGTGTATCACATCTATTGATTTGCATATGTTGAACTATCCTTGCATCCCTGAGATAAGTCTCACTTGGTCATGATGAATGATATTTTTAATGCATTGTTGTGTTTAGTTTGCTAGTGTTTTGTTGAGGATTTTTACAGCAATATTAATCAGTGACATTGGCCTGTAGTTTTCTTTCTTTTTTTTTTTTTTTTGATATGGAGTCTCGCTTTGTCGCCCAGGCTACAGTACAGTGGCTTGATCTCAGCTCACTGCAAGCTCCGTCCCCCAGGTTCATGCCATTCTCCTGCCTCAGCCTCCCGAGTAGCTGGGACTACAGGCGCCTGCCACCATGCCCGGCTAATTTTTTTTGTATTTTTCAATAGAGATGGGGTTTCACTGTGTTAGCCAGGAGAGTCTCGATCTCCTGACCTCATGATCCACCTGCTTCGGCCTCCCAAAGTGCTGGGATTACAGGCATGAGCCACCACACCCAGCCAGTTTTCTTTTTTTTAATGTGTCTTTGTCTGGTTTTGGTGTCAGAGTACTAATGGCTTTGAGAATGAGTTTGAAAGTATGCCAGTGTCCCCTGTTTTTCAGAATAGTTTGAGTAGGATTGGTACTAGTGCTTCTTTAAATGTTTGATATAATTCAGTAGTGAAGTCTGTCCTGGGCTTTTCTTTCCTGGGTGACTTTTTATTACAGGTTCTATCTTTTTACTTATTATCGATCTGTTCAGTTTTTGGATTTCTTCCTGTTTCAATCTGGGTAAGTTTTATGTGTCTAGGAATGTGTTCATTTCTCCCAGATTTTCCAATGTATTTTATGTGTTAATTTATTCTGTGTTCATTTATTCTACATATTCCAAAGGATCATAGTAGCTACTAATGATCCTTTGAATTTCTGCATTATCAGATGCAATGTCCCCTATTTCATCTCTGATTAAACATTACTTTTCTACTGTTTGCTTTTTGATATCAGAAAGTTAATAACTTTACAGTAAATTCTTGCTTTTCAGTTTTCAGCACTTAGGATTCTTATTTGAAAGCAATAGAAGCTGATTCTTAAGCTAAAATAAAAAATATTAAATTTCTTGTTATTTAGAATGATTTTCTTAAAACAGATTCAATATCAGGTTAAAGTACAGATAATGTAACTATTCCTGATCTTTTTAGCTACATTCACTTTTGTCAAGAATATAATAGATAGGCAGGGCACGGTGGCTCACGCCTGTAATCCCAGCACTTTGGGAGGCTGAGGCAGGAAGATCACCTGAGGTTAGGAGTCTAAGACCAGCCTGGCCGACATAGTGAAACCCCATCTCTACTAAAATTAGCTGGGTGTGGTTGTGGGTACCTGTAATCCCAGCTATTCGGGAGGCTGAGGCAGGAGAATCACTTGAACCTGGGAGGCGGAGGTTGCAGTGAGCCAAGATCGTGCCACTGCACTCCAGCCTGGGTGACTGAGTGAGACTTTGTCGCAAAAACAAAAAACAAAAAAACAGAAAACAAAAAAGAAAACAAAACAAAATTGCCCCTAGCAGTAAATATTAGCTTTTAAATTATTTTTAATTTTATAGAATAACAAAAGACATTTTGTTAAACGTACAGTTATTTTAATTTGCCTTTCTTTGTTTCCCTGTTAAGCTAAATTTTCTTTAATCATTTACTAGCCATTTGTATTTATTCATGTTCGTGTTGTGAAAAAAAATAAATCTTGGAATTCCCAAATCACTAAGACAAAGGAAAAATCAAGCTAGGAACTGCACAGGGCAAACCTGCCCCATTGTATTCCTAAAAAAGATAGCTACTAAGATTAAAAAGCTGCATACCTCCCTCACAGTTGGTCCACAAAGAAATTCCTCGCAGACAAAGGTCAAACAGAACTCAGGAGAAACCCTTTGCTCACTGAGATAAATGCGTATCTAATTGCTTCCTTTGAAAGGAATCAGAAACTCAAAATATAACCGTTTGTCTTCTATCTACCTATGACCTGGAAGCCCCCCCTCCCCACTTTGAGTTGTTCCACTTTTCTGCACCAAACCAATGTACATTTTTACACATATTGATTGATGTCTCATATCTCCCTTTAGCATATAAAACCAAGCTGTTCCCTGACCACCTTGGGCACATGTTGTCAAGACTACCTTAGACTGTGCCACAGGTGCATCCTTAACCTTGGCAAAATAGACTTTCTAAATTGACTGAGACCTGTCTCAGATATTTCAGGTTCACAGTGTGAATTATCTGATAATGGATTTTGCCCATATTTTCTACTGTGCTTTAATTATGTACTGCTGATATGAAGAGCTATCTATATTTTATATAGATATATGACAGTATAGACATAATGCCATTTATGGAATGGAGAATAAAATTTTTTAGAAAAATATTGTACATAATATATTTATCCTGTATATTTGCTGGTCATGTGAAAATTTAACAAACATCAAATGAAAAAGAAAGAATATATGTATGTGTGTACATATATATCATATATAGCATATGTTATTAAATATATAAACATTTTTATTAAAGTATAATTTACATATAATAAAAATGTATATTTTAAACTGTGCAATGTGATAACTTTTGAAAAATGTATAAAGCTGTGATATAAACCATCACCACAATTTAGATAATGAACATATTCATTGCTCCCAAGAGTTTCCTTGCAACTTTTGTCGTTCTTTCCTCTTGTGTGTCCTTGTGCCCACCCTCTGTTCCAAGCAACCACTTATCTGCTTTCTGTCAGCAAGTTTATTTTACATTTTGGGGGGGGAATTAAATAGCACTAACTAATACATGGAATTAAATAGTATTATTATTTTTTAGTCTAGCGTTTTTCACTCAGCATAATTATTTGGAACTTGATGCATGTTGTTTTTCATAACAATAGTTATTCCTTTTTCGTTCTGAATAGCAATCCACTGTATGAATATACCATAGTTTATCTAAGTATATGTTGATGAACATTTGTGGCTACTGTGAATGAGGCTGCCATGAACATTTATTTATAAGTCTTAGTGTGAGCATGTGCCTTCATTTCTCTTGAGTAAATACTTAGAAAAGAAACAACTTAATCATAGGGTAGGAACAATTTAATCATATGTTGAACTTCTTAAGTAACTGCCAAACTATTTTTCAAAATGGTCGTATCATTTGGTATAGATAATAATTATCTATGAATGTCAAAATGTCCTATGGTAGTCACAGTGAAAAACACAATTGACAAAGAAATTTGGTCACCTCTGTGATTTACAATAACCGAACACAATAACCCTAATTATGATTGATAACACAGTCTCAGACATCAGAACTCTGGAAATCCCATACAATTCTGGAACACATGTTAACATTTTTCCCTAAAATATGGCCTGAAGATCAAACACTACCTTATTCCAACAATCCTATGCAGGCCGGGCACGGTGACTCACGCCTGTAATGCCAGCACTTTGGGAGGCTGAGGTGGGCAGATCACCTCAGGTCTGGAGTTCAAGACTAGCCTGGCCAACATAGTGAGACCCCTGTCTCTACAAAAATACAAAAATTATCCAGGCATGATGTCGGGTGCCTGTAATCCCAGCTACTTGGGAGGTTGAGGCAGAAGAATCACTTCAACCCAGGAGGTGGAGGTTACAGTGAACCGACATCCTGCTACTACACTCCATCCTAGGTGACAGTGATACTCTGTCTCAGAAAAAAAAAAAAAGTCCTATGTAACTAAACATGTTAAATAATTCTGTTTATCACTCCTTTGGACACTCCAGGGGTTCTCTTTAGCATCAAAATGCTAGGGGTTAGGGAAGACAATTTTGAAGCTGTAAAGGCTCAACACACTTAATAGAATTTCAGGTTATTTTAAGTCATCCATTTAAATCATGACTCAAAGCGAAAAACTTTGTTCACTAAGAGGGAGGACCTAGTCTTCCAAACAATCTGTCTCTTGTCCTTCCCTTCTTTTGTCAGTATTTTATTCACAAAGCAAACAAAAATCTTTCATTGCATGAAAATCTTGTTAAAGAGAAAGCAAAATTTCACCCTTGCATTAGTCTATTAATGTCAACCCCAATTCTTTAAAAAATAAAACCTTACAGATAAATCTATTTAATCTTAATCAGTTTGGCCATGAACTGAGAGTCTTATAAATCTTTTACAACACTTCATAAATTTTTGTTAAAGAGCATATTAGTGCCTCAGGAAAACCTTGTTGTGTTTTTATTTTAATGTTCAATTTACAGAAAAACCAAATAATACTCTTTTGAATTTAGTCAATATGTTCACAAACAGATTTTCTCTTTAAAAGATTAATTTTTACAAACCTTCCATAACTTGTTTTAGCCATTAGCTTTATCTTATCTAATTTAAAATAATCCTTTAATCCTCTGAACTAGACGAAAATTTACATTCCCATGCGTTCTTATATTCTTTTACTAAAGATACATTTTACTCTCCTTACACACTTTGTATTTAAATCTATTTTCAGTAGACTCCACTACATGTTATAATGGTAGTAGCTCTTAGCAATTTTTAATTTTGAAATACCTGGTAAGTTATTTTAGTTACATACCTAGGTGCAGATAAGGCCTAACTATTTCCAGTATAGCTAGGAGCATGGTATCTGTCCCCAGGCCTTACCAAACTATAAAGCAGGAAAGTTGAACAATTTGCTTTTATTCTTTTTTTTTCTTTAATTATACTTTAAGTTCTACGGTACATGTGCACAACGTGCAGGTTTGTTACATATGTATACATGTGCCACGTTGGTGTGCTGCACCCATTAACTAAGCATTTACAGTAGGTATATCTCCTAATGCTATCCCTCCCCACTCCCCCCAACCCACGACAGGCCGTGGTGTGTGATATTCCGCACTGTGTCCAAGTGTTCTCGTTGTCCAGTTCCCACCTATGAGTGAGAACGGGCGATGTTTGGTTTTCTGTCCTTGCAATAGTTTGCTGAGAATGATGGTTTCCAGCTTCATCCATGTCCCTACAAAGGACATGAACTCATCCTTTTTTATGGCTGCATAGTATTCCCTGGTGAATATGTGCCACATTTTCTTAATCCAGTCTATCATTGATGGACATTTGGGTTGGTTCCAAGTCTTTGCTATTGTGAATATTGCTGCAATAAACATGTGTATGCATGTGTCTTTATAGCAGCATGATTTATAATCCTTCAGGTATATACCCAATAAAGTAATGGGATGACTGGGTCAAATGGTATTTCTAGTTCTAGACCTTTGAGGAATTACCACACTGTCTTCCACAATGGTTGAACTAGTTTACAGTCCCACCAACGGTGTAAAAGTGTTCCTATTTCTCCACATCCTCTCCAGCACCTGTTGTTTCCTGACTTTTTAATGATTGCCATTCTAACTGGTGTGAGATGGTGTCTCATTGTGGTTTTGATTTGCATTTCTCTGATGGTCAGTGATGATGAGCATTCTTTCATGTGTCTGTTGGCTGCATAAATGTCTTCTTTTGAGAAGTGTCTGTTCATATCTTTGCCCACTTTTTGATAGGATTGTTTGATTTTTTTCTTGTACATTTGTTTAAATTCTGTGTAGATTCTGGATATTAGCCCTTTGTCAGATGGGTAGATTGTAAAAATATTCTCCCATTCTGTAGGTTGCCTGTTCACACTGATGATAGTTTCTTTTGCTGTGCAGAAGCTCTTTAGTTTAATTAGATCTCATTTGTCAATTTTGGCTTTTGTTGGCATTGCTATTGGCGTTTTAGTCATGAAGTCCTTTCTCATGCCTATGTCCTGAATGATATTGCCTAGGTTTTCTTCTAGAGTTTTTATGGTTTTAAGTCTAATATTTAAGTCTTTAATCCATCTTGAGTTAATATTCATATAAGGTGTAAGGAAAGGATCCAGTTTCAGCTTTCTACATATGGCTAGCCAGTTTTCCCAGCACCATTTATTAAAAAGGGAATCCTTTCCCTATTTCTTGTTTTTGTCAGGTTTGTCAAAGATCAGATGGTTGTAGATGTGTGCTATTATTTCTGAGGGCTCTGTTCTGTTCCATTGGTCTATATCTCTGTTTTGGTACCAGTACTGTGCTGTTTTGGTTATGGTAGCCTTGTAGTACAGTTTGAAGTCAGGTAGCATGATGCCTCCAGATTTGTTCTTTTGGCTTAGGATTGTCTTGGCAATACAGGCTCTTCTTTTGGTTCTATATGAACTTTAAAGCAGTTTTTTTCCAATTCTGTGAAGAAAGTCATTGGTAGCTTGATGGGGATGGCACTGAATCTATAAATTACCTTGGGCAGTATCGCCATTTTCACGATATTGATTCTTCCTATCCATGAGAATGGAATGTTCTTCCATTTGTTTGTATCCTCTTTTATTTCGTCGAGCAGTAGTTTGTAGTTCTCCTTGAAGAGGTCCTTCACCTCCCTTGTAAGTTGTATTCCTAGGTATTTTATTCTCTTTGAAGCAATTGTGAATGTGAGTTCATTCATGATTTGGCTCTCTGTTTGTCTGTTATTAGTGTATAGGAATGCTTGTGATTTTTGCACATTGATTTTGTATCCTGAGACTTTGCTGAAGTTGCTTATCAGCTTAAGGAGATTTTGGGCTGAGATGATGGGGTTTTCTAAATATACAATCATGTCATCTGCAAACAGGGACAATTTGACTTCCTGTTTTCCTAATTGAATACCCTTTATTTCTTTCTCTTGCCTGATTGCCCTGTCCAGAACTTCCAACACTTTGTTGAATAGGAGTGGTGAGAGAGGGCATCCCTGCCTTGTGCCAGTTTTCAAAGGGAATGCTTCCAGTTTTTGCCCATTCAGTATGATGTTGGCTGTGAGTTTGTCATAAATAACTCATTATTTTGAGATACATCCCATCAATACCTAGTTTATTGAGAGTTTTAGGATGAAGGGCTGTTGAATTTTGTCAAAGGCTTTTTCTGCATCTATTGAGATAATCATGTGGTTTTTGTCTTTGGTTCTATTTATATGACGGATTATGTTTATTGATTTGTGTATGTTGAACTAGCCTTGCATCCCAGCGATGAAGCCCACTTGATCATGGTGGATCATGGTGGATAAGCTTGATCATGGTGGATAAGCTTTTTGATATTTTTGATATTTTGCTGGATTCTGTTTGCCACTATTTTATTGAGGATTTTTGCAACAATGTTCATCAGGGATATTGGTCTAAAATTATCTTTTTTTGTTGTGTCTCTGCCAGACTTTGGTATCAGGATAATACTGTTCTCATAAAATGAGTTAGGGAGGGTTCCCTCTTTTTCTATTCATTGGGATAGTTTCAGAAGGAATGGGACCAGCTCCTCTTTGTACTTCTGGTAGAATTCGGCCGTGAATCTGTCTGGCCCTGGACTTTTTTGTGGTTGGTAGGCTATTAATTATTGCCTCAATTTCAGAGCCTGTTATTGGTCTATTCAGGGATTCAACTTCTTGCTGTTTTAGTCTTGGGAGAGTCTATGTGTCCAGGAATTTATCAATTTCTTCTAGATTTTCTAGTTTATTTGCATAGAGGTGTCTATAGCATTCTCTGATGGTAGTTGTATTTCTGTGGGGTCAGTGGTGACATCCCCTTTATCATTTTTTATTGCATCTATTTGATTCTTCTCTGTTTTCTTCTTTATTAGTCTTGTTAGCGGTCTATCAATTTTGTTGATCTTTTCAAAAAAACCAGCTCCTGTATTCACTGATTTTTTGAGGGGTTTTTTGTGTCTCTATCTCCTTCAGTTCTGCTCTGATTTTATTTATTTCTTGCCTTCTGCTAGGTTTTGAATGTGTTTGCTGTTGCTTCTCTAGTTCATTTAATTGTGATGTTAGGGTGTCACTTTTAGATCTTTCCTGCTCTCTCTTGTGGGCATTTAGTGCTATAAATTTCCCTGTACACACTGCTTTAAATGTGTCCCAGAGATTCTGGTATGTTGTATCTTTGTTCTCATTAGTTTCAAAGAACGTCTTTATTTCTGCCTTCCTTTTGTTATGTACCCAGTCGTCATTCAGGAGCAGGTTGTTCAGTTTCCATGTAGTTGAACAATTTTGAGTGGGTTCCTTAATCCTGAGTTCTAATTTGATTGCACTGTGGTCCGAGAGACAGTTTCTTATAATTTCTGTTCTTTTACATTTGCTGAGGAGTGCTTTACTTCCAACTATGTGGTCAGTTCTGGAATAAGTCTGATGTGGTGCTGAGAAAAATGTATATTCTGTTGATTTGGCATGGAGAATTCCATAGATGTCTATTAGGTCCTCTTGGTGCGGAGCTGAGTTCAATTCCTGGATATCCTTGTTAACTTTCTGTCTTGTTGCTCTGTCTAATGTTGACAGTGGAGTGTTAAAGTCTCCCATTATTATTGTGTGGGAGTCTAAGTCTCTTTGTAGGTCTCTAAGGACTTGTTTTATGAATTTGGGTTCTCCTGTATTGGGTGCATATATATTTAGGATAGCTAGCTCTTCTTGTTGAATTGATACCTTTACCATTATGTAATGGCCTTCTTTGTCTCTTTTGATATTTGTTGGTTTAAAGTCTGTTTTATCAGAGACTAGGATTGCAACCCCTGCTTTTTTTTGTTCTCCATTTCCTTGGTAAATCTTCCTCCATCCATTTATTTTGAGCCTATGTGTGTCTCTGTACATGAGATGGGTCTTGACTCTTTATCCAATTTGCCAGTCTGTGTCTTTTAACTGGAGCATTTAGTCCATTTACATTTAAGATTAATATTTTTATGTATGAATTTGATCCTGTCATTAGATGTTAGCTGGTTATTTTGCTCATTAGTTCATGCAGTTTCTTCCTAGCATCAATGATCTTTACAGTTTGGCATGTTTTTGCAGTGGCTGGTACTGGTTTTTCCTTTCCAAGTTTAGTTCTTCCTTCAGGAGCTCTTGTAAGGCAGGCCTGCTGGGACAAAATCTCTCAGTATTTGCTTGTCAGTAAAAGATTTTATTTCTCCTTCACTTCTGAAGCTTAGTTTGGCTGGATATGAAATTCTGCGCTGAAAATGCTTTTCTTTAAGAACGTTGAATATTGGCCCCCACTCTTTTCTGGTTTGTGCAGTTTCTGCCGAGAGATCCATCGTTAGTCTGACGGGCTCCCCTTTGTTGGTAACTTGACCTTTCTCTCTGGCTGCCCTTAACATATTTTTCTTCATTTCAGCTTTGGTGAATCTGACAATAATGTGTCTTGGAGCTGCTCTTCTTGAGGAGTATCTTTGTGGTGTTCTCTGTATTTCCTGAATTTGAATGTTCGCCTGCCTTGCTAGGTTTGGGAAGTTCTCCTGGATAATATCCTTTAGAGTGTTTTCCAACTTGGTTCCATTCTCCTCGTTACTTTCACGTACACCAATCAGATGTAGATTTGGTCTTTTCGCATAGTCCCATATTTCTTGGAGGCTTTATTCATTTCTTTTTACTCGTTTTTCTCTAAACTTCTCGCTTCATTTCATTCATTTGATCTTCAATCACTGATACCCTTTCTTCCACTTGATTAAATCAGCTGCTAAAGCTTGTACATGTGTCATGTAGTTCTCATGCCGTGGTTTTCGGCTCCATCAGGTCATTTAAGGTCTTCTCTATGCTGTTTATTCTCGTTAGCCATTTGTGTACTCTTTTTTCAAGGTTTTTACCTTCTTTGCGATGGGTTCGAACATCCTCCTTTAGCTAGGAGAAGTTTGTTATTGCCGATCGTCTGAAGCCGCCTTCTCTCAACTCGTCAAAGTCATTCTCCATCCAGCTTTGTTCCATTGTTGGCAAGGAAATGTGTTCCTTTGGAGGAGAAGATGCACTCTGATTTTCAGAATTTTCAACTTTTCTGCTCTGGTTTCTCCCCATCTTTGTGGTTTCATCTACCTTTGGTCTTTGATGATGGTGACTTACGATGTGGCCAAATAGGAACAGCACCAGTCTACAGCTCACAGCGTAACCGATGCACAAGACGGGTGATTTCTGCATTTCCAACTGAGGTACAGGGTTCATCTCACTGGGCCTTCTTGGACAGTGGGTGCAGCCCAGACAGTGTGAGCCAAAGCAGGGCGCGGCATTGCCTCCCCTGGGAAGCCCAAGGGGCTGGAGAATTCTCTTTCCTAGCCAAGGGAAGCCATGACAGAGGGCACCTGGAAAATTGGGACACTCCCACCCTAATACTGAGCTTTTCCAATGGTCTCAGCAATCAGCACACCAGGAGGCTATATCCTGCACCTGGCTTAGAGGATCCCACGTCCACGAAGCCTTGCTCACTGCTAGCACAACAGTCTGAGATGGAACTGTAAGGTGGCAGCAAGGCTCGGGGAGGGGCGTCCGCCATTGCTGAGGCTTCAGTAGGTAAACAAAGTGGCTGGGAAGCTCGAACTGGGTGGAGCCCACCACAGCTCAAGGAGGCCTGCCTGTGTCTGTAGACTCCACCGCTGAGGACAGGGCATGGCTGAACAAAAGGCAGCAGAAACTTCTGCAGACTTAAACGTCCCTGTCTGACAGCTTTGAACAGAGTAGTGGTTCTCCTAGCACAGAGTTGGAGATCTGAGAATGGACAGACTGCCTCCTCCAGTGGGCCGCTGACCCCTGATAGCCTAACTGTATTGGGTGCATATATATTTAGGATAGCTAGCTCTTCTTGTTGAATTGATACCTTTACCATTATGTAATGGCCTTCTTTGTCTCTTTTGATATTTGTTGGTTTAAAGTCTGTAACTGGGAGACAGCTCACAGTAGGGCCGACTGACACCTCATACAGTCGGGTGCCCCTCTGAGATGAAGCTTCCAGAGGAAGTATCAGGCAGCACCATTTTCCGTTCTGCAATATTTGCTGTTCTGCAGCCTCTGCTGGTGATAACTGGGCAAACAGGGTCTGGAGTGGGCCTCCAGCAAACTCCAACAGACCTGCAGCTGAGGGTCCTGACTGTTAGAAGGAAAACTAACAAACAGAACAATTTTCAAAAGCCAAAGCAGTTTATGACCTTAAAGCCTTTAGTCAAGCTAGTTTCTGACTTGCATAATTTAGACCATGTCTATATTTTGAAGACATTTCTACTTTTATTTTACCAATAATTTTAAAGCTAGCCTGTTTACATATAGCAATATATGTTGTTATAACATGACAGTAAGTGTACAAATAAACACATCTAGACATGTATACGTACACAAATGAAGATGCAATAGCTTGGAACTCTAGTCATAAGATAGCACTATAAGCTTACCAGTTTTACTTTGTTTGCCCCAATAGGTAATCCAATGAAGGCTGTCAAAGAAAATTTCAGGTAAAGCTGTTTCTATGACAGTTTGATTTTTAAAGGCCAAACTTCCCCAGACTCCAAAGAACACTGGGACCAAACAGCACCAAAGGAGAACATCACAAGTTAAAACAGGCCCCCGGCTTAGAACAGCAGCACAAAACCCTGGATACATGCAATGCAATCTTACTTTCCTATTCAACAGTAAAACTCCAGATTCCATACGATATTGGGGCCAAACAGTATTGTAACTGTGAGAGAAAATTCTAAGGAGGGTTTAGTACTAGACCCCAGAACCTCTGCCAAGGGCATCCTGTTTGGAGAGGTGGAGGTCCAGAGGATCCCCTGGGGTGTCCCCCTGTGGAATTCAACCTTAGAGTGTCAGATGTCTCTGACCTTAGGTAGGCACTGGTGCTGCTTTGTGTTTTCCCTCCAGAGCCAGTGGCCTACTACGAGCTTTGTAAGGCCATACTTTCTCTTGCTTCCCATTCCACCAGAGTGATAGCCATGAACTAAAAGGCATTGCAGCTTTATTTTTGTTTCAAAATAGTTGATCTAAGCACTTGATTTTCTTTAAGCCAATCAGAGCTCTTTTATATAAACATCATACACATAACACATGTATAACTACACAGACAGAAGGAGATTCAGTAGTTGTAAGATTTTTCATGTGCCAATCTCCTGTTTGCATTGCTGGCCCTGGGGTGGAGTACTTCAAGAACAAGGGCTAGGAAAACATGCAGTTTCTATGGCCTAATAAGTAGGAATAGCTGGAAGATAAAAACAGATTTTGAGAGGGATACATCCACCTCTAATCCCTGGTGCTCCATGAGGAAAACAGAGATTTTTTCAAAAATGAGTCAGTAGTGCCTCCTTTGTTTTCCCAAGAAGTCCCAGGACTTCAGGGGTTATTTTGGGGCCCTTCATGTGTGCAATAGGATTGGTAAGACAAAAATGGAGACCAGTTCAGTCGACTGATAAAACCTTTTTCCAGAAGAACAAGATCCATGATAAGAAAAGACGTAAAGGCCTTTTAAATATACCTATAGCTTGGATAACCATGGACATCTACTTTTAAATAAGCTAACTTTTAACTGTAGCACACCTTTTTAAAGTCATTTTAAATTTCTTATTTCCTAACTTTAGCCATGCCAAATGGCCATTTGAATTCTTGAAGGGGCAGAGA
>NC_045440.1:87794026-87832915 GCF_002776525.5 Piliocolobus tephrosceles
ATGGTGAAACCCCGTCTCTCCAAAAAAAAAAAAAAAAAAAAAAAAAAGCTGGGCGTGGTGGCAGGTGCCTGCAGTCCCAGCTACTCAGGAGGCTGAGGCAGGAGAATGACATGAACCCAGGAGGCAGAGCTTGCAGTGAACTGAGATTGTACCACCGCACTCCAGCCTGGGCAACAGAGCAAGATTCTATCTCAAAAAAACAAAAAACAAACAAACAAACAAACAAAAAACAGAGAAGCCAGAAATCTGACTGGCAAGAACCTTTGTCCTTTTGCCAGCATGTCAGGCTTCTGGGTTCCCTTCCCCTGAGACATAGAGCCCTTTGACCCTGGAGTCTGTGAAGGGGAAAAAGCTATTTTCTTTCTTCAGAGCCTGAGGGTCAAACGAGTCCAGCGATTTAGGATACACTTGAGGAGTGCAGGCTGAAAATCATTTGTTGGTTACCCATCTGGAAAGAGGGAGAAAAGGCTTCCCTTTGTTCCTCTGTCTTCCAAGCAAATACCTGGGGTACATGACAGAGAGAAGAAAAGGCATCCCTGTTAATTCTTTTGACCTTATATCCCCGAGTTCAGGTGATCTGCACAGGTGCTGACCATGGGTGCAAGTGCAACCTTCACCCATGAAGTCGGAGGCATAGCTGACAGGCACTCACCTGAGCAGAGCCTAAGCTTCCCACTGTCAGTCACATTTGAGATCCCTAAACCCTATCCATGCCATGAAGATGAGCATGATCTTCTCATCCATGAAGCAGGAGGGCCTAATTGTCAGGAATTAGTCATGCTCACCTGCACTGTGCCCTTTGACTCCCACTGTCATCTGCCTCAGGTCTATTATTCCATTTCAGGGCTTCAAACTGAAGCTTTGGACAAAAAGGTGCCTTGGGGGTATATGAACCCATTAAATTAGTTCCAGATAGCCCTCACCAAATTGCGGCTAGTAAGTGGCAGGGGCTGCTCCACCATTGCCTCCCTATCACAAGCAGATGAAGCTGTGGGGCCAAGTACAAGGGAGAGAGAAAGGGAGTCCCAGTATGTGGGGACCTGACCTAAGAAGGTGACAACTAAGAGGTTGGGTTTTTCCTGAGATGCCCTTCACAGTCATGCTAAGAGACAAAGCAGAGGTTGGAGAGGAAAACTTAAAGGCACACTCGAGCCCAGGAGGAGATCCAACCTCCTTCCCTTGATCCCTAGAATCACCCCAGGCTCCTGGATGGCAATGACAGTCTGAACCACCAGAGTCAGTGAAAGGAACCCTGGGACCAGTCAGTCCGGCTGCACCATTTGGGAGACAGCAAGCTAGACCTTGCAACCCATGTCTCAGGGACAGTCTGCCTTCCAATGATGCACATTTGCAGCAGTCGACAGGTATATCATGAGGACTCTGGGGCTTGTGAGCCTGCAAGGTGGCTATTAGAGGTTCCGCCTTTTTCTTGTGTCTCCTTCCCTCTCTTGGGCCTCCTGATCCCTATTTTAAAAGGCCAAGGGGCCATTTCAGGAGGTCCTCTAAAGTACTATCTGGTCCTATGGTCTGTTACTGTAGCTTCCTCCTGCTATCAGGGGCAGCCTGAGTAATAAACTCATCCCATAAAACCAGCTGTTCCTCTATTGAATCTGGAGATTCAGTGGTGTGTTTCACCAAGTCCCCTCTTAGATTTCCCAGGAAGGCAGTGGGACTCTCATCCAATCCCTGGTCTACCATGCATAGCCCACTGCAATCAAGAGGTCTAGTCCCAGTCCCTTGCAAGCCATCCAATATGTAAGGCTTGCATCCAATATGTACATCCAATATGTAATAACCTGTAAGAGCTTCCTTTTCCATTCTCCCATTTCATCATTGGACTCTCATTTAGGGTCCTCCAATGGTACTGCTATTCTTCCAACTGGAAAAGGTTCCTCCCTTTCCCAGGTCCTATATAAGAAGTAAAGCTCATCCTAAAAATTCTCTGCCACTTGCAGAGTGGCCTGCTTTTCAGCAGTGGTTTGGGTTTGATCCAAAAGTAACACGACACCCTTCCACGAGAGTTCAAATACTTAGGTTAAGTTCTGGAAGGCCCATATATGCCTGTCAGGGCCATCTGAAAACCTGCTAGGATCCCTGTTAATTTGCTGTAAGCCCCGAAGATAAAGGGGCACCTGAATCTAAATGGGACCATATTTACTACACGTCTGTTGTAGGAGCGGGAGGGAGACTGGAATCTTCCTAAAATGACTTCTAGGATGAGGCAAGCTTGGAGGAGAACCTGGATAGGGAGGAGTGGAGGGAGTTGATTCCCCTGCTGGAGGTACCACTGGGGTTTATTTCCCCAGTTCCCTGGGATTGACCCTTGCAGCCTCTCCTGAGATCGCCACTAGGAAGGCTGAATTGCAATTGTACAATGTTGGCAAAGGTCTGGGTTACCCTAGAAGGCAAAGAAGGCCTTCACATAAGGGACCTTGGACTATTTGCCCACATGTTTATGAGAAAGCTTTCTTCTTGAGGCAATGCTTCTTTTCTGTGCCTCATGGTGCTTGGCCCTAAGGTGGCAACCAAATAAATTACAAGAACATTTTTACCACAAATTTACATACAGATATCAAGATATACTTTTCTTTGTGCTACTCTTAACCTTATATCTTATACTTTCAATGACTACGCCAAATGCTCATTCTACACAGTAGTATCTCTGTTTGGCAACATTCTTGATATTTTAATATTGTATATAAAAGAAGAACCATGACGGCATGAAAGAAACAATGATAGGAAAGAGTAAGGTCCTAGCATGGACACCCTAATGGGTAGTCAGGGACTGGAATTAGTCCAGGAAACTTTGGATAACACCAAGGTGTAGCCTTAGTCAGATACCCTCAGTTGCTCCAGGACCTCTGTCCAGTCCCATGTGACTGTGAGATCTCCATGAAGTGAAACTGGGTTGGAACAAAATCAACATTCCCAACACCAGAGAATGATGGGGGATTGACAGTGTCCTCCCCAACAAGCCTGTCCTCTTTGTCTTCAGTCTGGCAGCCATGCTAGTCATTTTTAACTGACTGAGAGTGTTTTTTCTTCATTTTGACTATTACGGAGTTTAGAGACTCCAAAAGAAAAGGACAGAAAGCAGATTCACTTTTACTCACCCTTCCTATAGATCCCAGATGAGCCCCCAAAATGTTATGAGATCTTTGGGGGGTGGATTTTCTGGCCAGAAACCTCTGTGGCTGTGTGTGGTTTTGCCCGAGTTCTTGTCCTGTATGCAGGAAAAATGAGGTATGCAGACAAGTGAAGGGTGCACAAGATGAAGATGAGCTTTATTGAGTGTTATAACAACTCAGAGGAGACCCATAGTCGGTAGCTCCTCTCGTAGGCAGGTCATCCATGGAGCCTTCAATTCTCAGCAGAGAGGAGGCCCTGGAGAGGGTGGCTCCTCTCTGCATCTGGTCATCCCGTCATCTCCAGCTATCAGCAGAGAGGATACCTCCTGTCCCCTCTCTGCCTTCCTTGTTTGTCTTCCTTGATTGTCTTCTTGCCTTCCTTGATTGTCTTCTGCCCTGCTCTAACTGAGCCCAGGGCTTTTATGGACCTCAGAGGGGAGGAAGTGCCTGTCAATTGGTCCATGGGTGGCTATGGGTGGGCCCAGAAGAGATATAATGAGTCCCCTCTCTGGTCAGTGGGATTGGCAGCCTGGCCCCCAGCCTTTAGGACCTCCCTGGCTTGAAGGTGGGGATTCACTGGGAACCTGCCCCACTTTACCCATGAATCAATCTGCCTCCTGGGGCCAGGCCGGGGGAATTAATCAGCCTCCTGCTGTCAATCATGGCCTGGGGGCTCTCCCCCAACTCCCGCTCCAAGATTGGAGCAGGTGCCAGGAGTGGAGAGAGGCCAGGCAGCCAGAGCAGACACCCTTGAGTCTGCAGAAAAAGTGTGTGTGGGGGGTCCTTCCTGGGTCTCTCAAGGGTATAGGCTGCAGAGACACCCTGGTCCTGTGCATGGGAGGGTGGCTGAAGCAGCACCCAGGAAGACAGATCCTGCCTGCTCCTGGCCCTACCCAAAGAGCACAGGAAGGCTCAGATACACAGCTGCAGTTTGGATGGCTGTAGCCCTGCCTGGGAGGGCCAGGCTCCTGCCTGCTTCATAGAGCAGGAGACTTGGGTCTGCAGCTGTGGTTTGGGTGCAACCGGGGAACTCCTGTCCCAACCCAGAAGGGGTGGGGCTCCCACCGGCTCCATGGAGTGTGCAGCCCCAGCTGAGCCTCCCTCTTGCAGCCAGTATGATGGCCTCTGCCATCAATATCTTCTATCTCAGAGATTCTTTCCTCAGCTGTCTACTAATGAGCCCATCAAAAGCTTTCTTTATTTCTGTTAGTGTTTATTTCTAAAATTTTAAAATTCTTTCTCAGAATTTTTATCTCTTCTTGTATTTTCCATCTGTTCTTGCATGTTGTCTACTCTTTTTATTGAAGCCATTAGCATGTTAATCATAGTTTAAAAAACTTCCTGGTCTGATAATTCCAACATTCCTGTCATATCTGACTCTGATTCTGTTGCTTGTTCAGTTTTTTTAACCTGCAGTTTTGTTGTTATTATTTTTGCCTGCTAGTAGCTCTGTAATTTTTTGTTGAAAGGTAGGTATTGATATACTGAGTAAAAGAAACTGCAGTAAATAGGCCTTGGGTAATAGTGGTTAGGTGTAGGGAGAAAGAAAGTGGTTTACAGCCCTATGATTAAGTCTCAGTCTTTGGTGAGCTTGTGGGCCTGGACTGTGAATGTTACATGTGCTTCTGAGTATTTTTTCCCCTCCCCTTAGGTGGGACAGAATGACTGGAGTGGGTTGAAGTTGAGCATTTGCCTTCCTCCTGGTAGGTTTGGCTCTGACAAAACCCTAGTCTGTTAGGCTTTTGTAAAATAGTTTATTTTGAGGACACACCTTGTTAAGAAAATCATATTGCTCTATCTTATTTCAAATCTTTTTTGTTTTGTTTTGTTTTGTTTTTTTACCACTCACCCTGTTGGAAGCTTGAGACGATTTTTCTCCCATCTTCATCATGAGGACCTTGTAAGTTGCTGGGGAAAAATTCACAGAAGTGTGAATTGCCCCACCTTTCCTCAAGCATGAGTGGGTCCTCTGGAGTTTCTAACACCTAAAGAAAGAGTAAACACAGAATAAAAATGTATTTTCTCTTTTAGAGACAAGACAATCAAAATCTGAATTTTACTTTGTAAATCAAAGAAAATGACTAAGGCAAGTCTCAATCATTGTAGGAGGTTTATTTGCCAAAGTTAAGGACATGCACCAGGGAGGCACGTCTATGCCTTTCTCCAAAGATGATTTTGACGGCTTCAATGTTTAAAGGAGAAGGGCAGATATTTGGGGAAGAGAAATATTTTTTACAAGATTCAGTAGATAAAAGGACAAAATGGTTGCATCGTTTTGAGTCTTTGATCAGCCTTTCACTTAATATACGGTTTTCCTGTGAGAGGGTGGTAGAGGAAATAGTCACTCATAATTTAATGTGGCTCAGCGAATCTGCATTTTTTGTAGGACAACATAGACAATAGGGCAGAGGAAGCAATCAGATATGCATTTATCTCAGGTGAGTGAAGGAATGACTTTGAGTTCTATCTTTTGTCCTGCACCTGTGAAGATAAGCTATCAATTTACATTGCTAAGGTGAAATTCAGCAGAACTCTTTGAGGGTGCAGATCTTGGCGCCCACAAGGAATTTTCTTGTGGGCAAATTGTGAGGGAAATATGTAACTTTTCATTTTTT
Source organism: Piliocolobus tephrosceles (assembly GCF_002776525.5). Taxonomy (NCBI): domain Eukaryota; kingdom Metazoa; phylum Chordata; class Mammalia; order Primates; family Cercopithecidae; genus Piliocolobus; species Piliocolobus tephrosceles. Next base: position 87,799,770 of record NC_045440.1, read on the forward strand.
TAGCCATCTTATTTAGGAACAAAATGGGAGACAGGTTTGTGTGATCCAGTTCCCAGCTTGAATTTTCCCTATGGTTTAAGTGAGTATGGCGAAAATAAGATTTATTTTCCTTTCACAACTTACTGTTTTTTTTTTTTCTCTCTGCATTTTCTCATTTGCTTTTAAATGTTATGTTTGCTTTATGTTAACTGAATTTATTGAGTCTTACTGTGTTTTTAAAAAATCTAATTATAAAGCTCATTTAAAAACAACTTTTCCACGGGTAAATAATACGTTAAACAAATAAGAGCACAGATATTTTAATTGAAGAGATGGAATCTGTAAACTTTTCTATTCTGTTTTTTCCCCATTATTGGCAGTGTCTTTATAAACACTCTTTCAGAACCTTCTTTGAAAACCACTGCCACTGGCAAATCCATCAATACTTTTCTTTGGGATTTTGTCCCATGTTTTAATGTTTAGGAACTTTTACTTAACAGTGAACTAATTGGTACTACTGATAAGCTTTTCCTTATACCTCTGAATGCTTGATACTTTGAGCCTATGAAATAAACTGAGAGTGGACAGATTACCAGTAGAAAAGGCATACATATTAATTATGAGCATACACATGGAGTCTCACAAACTATAAGGCTCAATATTATAGTATAATATTACATATTACAATATGTATTTTTGAGTTATTGTCTAATACAAATTAATAATGTGGAATACAGTCATCTAACATTTTTCTCCTATTCAACTAAGGACTAGTGTTTTATATATATATATATATATAGTTTTATATATATACACACACATATATAGTGTTATATATGTATATGTAGTTATATATAGTTATATATGTATATATAGTTATATATATAGTGTTTTATATATATACTGTGTGTGCGCGTACATGTGTATAAATCCTACAATCGATATCACTAGTACTTTAAACAATCATTTTTAACTTAGATTTACTCCCATTTTAAACTTGCATTTCTTTTCATTTTTTTCTGCCTGAAATATATTAATGTTTTCATTATTGTGGTCTACTGATGGCAAATTCTTTCAGGGTTTATTCAGAAAATGGCTATTTCCTTTTCATTCTTGAAGAATATTTTTGCTGAATATAGAATTCTAGATTGGCAGTCATTTTTATTTACAACTATATGGCTTTGTTTCAACTACAAACTCAGTTATCAGTCTTACTGTTATTCCATTGAAAATAATAAGACTCTTTAACCTAGCTCATTTTTAATCCAGGTGTTTTGGAAAATTCTTAACCATTTACTTACTAAATATCCCTCTAATAAGCTATCTTAGCACTTCTAATTATGTCCTATGTGTCTTACTATTTTTTCTGTTCTTATGATTTTGTCTCATCATTCTTCAGTTTGTGTTTTCTTTTGTTCTAATTTCTTGTTCACCAATTCTTCATTTAGCTGAGACTTATCTGGGGTGTTAATCTCCTTCACAGAGTTCTTTTTTTCAATTTTTATTTTAGATTCAGGGGTACATGTGCAGTTTTGTTACATGGGTATATTGTGTAGTGCTGAGGTTTGAGGTATGAATGATCTGTCACCCAGTTTTACTAAGCATAATAATCAACAGGTTTTCAACCCTTCCCTTCTTCTTTCCCTCCCACCTCTAGTAGTCCACAGTGTCTATTGTTGCCATCTTTACATTCCTACATATGCAATGTTTAGCATCCACTTATAATTGAGAACATGCAGCATTTCATTTTCTGTTCCTGCCTTAATTCACTTAGAATTTATGACCTCCATCTACATCCATGTTGCTGCAAAGGACATGATTTCATTCTTTTTTATGGCTGTGTGGCATTTCATTGTTTACACATACCACCTTTTCTTTATCCAATCCACCACTGAAGGGCACCTAGGTTGATTCTATGTCTTGGCTATTGTTGTGCACAGATTTATTAATTTCAGTTATACATTTATCATTTCTCAAGGCTTTTGATGGATTCTTTTTTACAGATTATAGTTCTTTGCCAAAAATCTTCACGTTATCTTTTACGTCCTTGGACATTTCAATTATAATTATCAATTTGTGATGCAATTTTATCACATTTTAAACTTATATATTTTATTCTGTGTATTAGTTTTTTTCACACTGCTATAAAGAACTATCTGAGACTGGGCAATTTATAAAGAAAATAGGTTTAATTGTCTCACATTTCCACATGGCTGGGGAGGCCTTGAGAGACTTATACTCATGGCAGAAGGCGAAGGGGAAGTAAGGCACATGTTACATGGCGGTGGGTAAGGGGCCAGGGAGTGGACTGCCAAACGTTTTTATGCCATCAGATTTTGTGAGAATTCACTCACTATTATGAGAAGAGTGTGGGGAAACTGTGCTCATGATTCAATTGCCTCCCACCAGGTACCTCAACATGTGGGGATTACAATTTGAGATGAGATTTGGGTGGAGATGCAAAGCCAAATCATATCATTCTGTTTCATTGAACTTTGTTTAGTCTTATGCTGATTTCATATTGATCTAAAAATAACTTTAGTTTTATGGTATGCTTTTTTTTGAGACAGGGTCTCTCGTTCTGTTGCCCAGGCTGGAATGCAGTGGTGCAATCTCCGCTCACTGCAACCTCTGCCTCCTGGCTTCAAGCAATTCTTTGCCTCAGCCTTTCAAGTAACTGGGATTACAGGTGCCCACCACCATGACTGGATACTTTTTGTATTTTTAGTAGAGATGGGGTTTCACCATCTTGGCCAGGCTGGTCTCGAACTCCTGACCTTGTGATCCACCCGCCTCGGCCTCCCAAAGTGCTGGGATTACAGGCTTGAGCCACCGCGCCTGGCCTAAATAGAACATTTTTAAACATAATATTAAATATGACAAAAGTGAGCAGTTGTTAAATGTATTTTGTTTTAATAGTATGCTTCTAGTGATTTACCATATTGTGTGATGTAGGCTCTTGGTTTAAGGGAAGAAAAATGTAAGAGTAGAAGCAGACTTGTCAAAAAGTCTTCAGTTGAAAATCTAACTTGCAACTTTGTAGATATAGCATCATGAATAATTTATCTAACCTAGATTTATTCATTTTTGAAAAGGTGAAATATTTAGCTAGTTCTTAGGATGCTTATGAAACTTCAGGAGATAGTGCATATGAAGTACATAAATGTACAAAATTATGCATGTAATAGGTAAGATACACACACACATACACACATACACACACACACACACATCTTCACCATTTTTCACTCTGCTTTATGCCTCAACCAGGTGACTTTTATAAACAGCATTAGCTGTACTTTCTGACCATCTAGTTTCTGGTTGGATTTATTAATACAATGGAAGACACAAGAACATATTAAAAGGTGAAAGGAGGGTGAGGTCTGAGTTATTATTCCCCGGTTCCTTTCTTGCCAGTTACACAAGGTTGGCTGTTACCCTATTGCAAATGCCATAGTAATCCCTCTTCTACAACTGTAGTTCTCTCAGGACATCAAGGACCCATCTTTTCCCTTGTACCTTCAGGCTTACAGACAACTTCTTGCTGTCCTCTTATCGCCTGGTTGACTTCCCTCACCCCTGTCTATTTACTTTTTAAAATAAGTTCTTCGTTAAAAATCCACTTAATTGTCCCTTCTGAGGGTGTAATCATCTTGTTTGATGAATCTATGAAAGCATATATAACATTTCCAAACAACCTAGAGTGCTAAACCAGATCCCTACTATTTGGCTCCTACCTACTCTAGAATTATATTCTAACCACCGGCTTTGACAAATCATCTGTAGTTTTCTGATTGGGCTGCTGTTTCGTGTGCCTGTGCTGATGCTCTTTCCTTTGCTTTGAATGTCTCTTCTCTCCACTTTTCAATTTCTTCTCTGAAGCCTTTTCTGATACACTAGGTAAAAGTCTACAGTTATCTTTTAAACATCTATCTATACATGGAATTTTATATAGACTTCTATCATAGTAGTGCAGGAATTTATTTTGTTTGCATGATCAAAAGTTGTAATTTTGTTACTAAACTGGAATCTTTGTAAAGGATGGGGCCTTGTCTTTTTATCATTGTTTATACCATGGCTCACATATAATTCCTGGCACAGTAGATACTGAAGAAATATTTACATAATAAATGAATCTAGCTATTATTATTAGGAGTTAGCTCATACAATTTATGCTAGAATTGAAATATTGTAAGAAAGGTTGTAAGGTTCATGATGCAGAAGTTGTGTTTAGTGTGAAAGTAGGCCTTATGTATTTTCAATGCTTTGACATGTTTTTGTAGCAATTTGACACATTGCTTTTGAACTACCAGGTGGAATTCCATAGAGCTTAAACCAGACAGGGATTAACAACAGTTTGAGCAGTCTGAGAGAGCTATTGACTGCTTTTCCAGTAGCACTGAAACAGGAAAAGGAGGGGGTAGAAGAAAATTCAATTACTGCACTATTTTAAAAGCAGTCTTCTCCTGATATCTGAGAGTGACTTGATACCATGAAATTTTTATTTTCTCCAGTGCTCACCTAGAAAAGAGTAAGGCATTAATAAATATTTATTGACTATTGTACAAATAAAAACTTAATCCTCTAGGAGGATTTTTTTACAACGTACAATGAAAATGTACCCCAAACAGTTACTAAGAGGATGGGGAATGTTTTGTCCTGTAATTATGATAAATGTTCAAAGACATAATTACAGTATTATTTTATGGAAGAGGAAATAATTATGACAAATGTATATATGAATAAATATTCAACCTCATAAGTAGTCAAGGAAATACAAATTAAAACTATCATGAAATATGATTATATGCCCACCAAGTTGAAAAAATTCAAAAGTTGGAAAATACCAATTTTTGTTAAGGATATGGTGCTATGTGTGTTCTTACATGCTAATTTTGGGAGTATAAATCCATACAATTACTTTGAAAAACAACATTACCTAATATAGACAAACATTCCCATAGTTATAGTTCACTCCTAGGCTTGTAGTACTACAGAGCAACTATGTATGTAGTTGCATATATGTGCTATACAATACTTGTGCATATATGTACCAAGAGAGACAAGATTATTCACAATAGCATTGTTTATGATAAATGGTTATAAATTGTAGCCTATCCACACAATAGAATGCTCTTATTATGGTGAATGTACTAAGACAACAATCCATGCCTGTCATCATGGTTGAACCTCAGAATATTACATCTTAAATGTTAAAGGTGAGAAGCAGATTATGGTTAATAATATACAACATTCCATTTGTATCAAATCTGAAAATAAGTAATACCAAATATGATATTGTTTAGGAATATAAATACACATGATGAAATATAAAGAAAATCAAATTTCTTGGAAATGTTCTATTCTTAAGCTGGATAATGAATGGTTATGTTCAGTTTCTTTTTAGTTTATTATTTAAAATTTACATGTGCATTATGTTTTGTCCATATCTTTTACATGTCATATAGGATTTTTAAAAATTATGTAAACCACCTTAAAATAAGTCTATTCCCATTTACAAATGCAAACACTAAAAATCCATTAAAGACAGGGCTAATATGTTTGGAAAAAAATCTACTGGGAAAACTCCTGTAGGCACAGATAAAATGAAAATATTCTCTGTGTTCAACAAAATTACTTTAGTGTATACAGCAGATTTTCTTGTTTACATTTTTAAAAGTATTTTATTTTATTTTTAATTGGCAAATAATAGTTGTATTTTGTATGGCTTATGGCATGATGTTTTGAAGCATGTATACATTGTGGAATGATTGAATTAGGCAAATTAATATATCTGTCATCTCACATACTTATCATTTCTTTGTGATGAAACATTTAAAACCACTCTTTTTAGCAATTTTAAAATGTAAAATACATTAACTATAGTCAACATGCTATGCAATAGCCCACCAGAACTTACTCTTCCTGTCTAATGAAATTTTGTACGCTTTGATCAATATCTCTTCTTTTCCTGTCTACCACTGTTTTCATCCCCTCCTTCAGCTTCCAGTGACCATCATTCTACTGTCTACTTATATGTTTGACTTTTTTAGATTTTGCATGTAAGTGAGATCATTGAGTATTTAACTTTTTGTGCCTGGTTTATTTCACTTAGAACAATGCACTCCAGATTCATCTATGTTGTTACAAATGACAGAATTTTCTTCTTTTTAAAGGCATAATAGTATTCCATTTTGTATATATACCACTTAAAAAATATTTGTTTATCCACTGATGAGCACTTTAGTTGTTTCTATATTTTGACTATCGTGAATAATGCTGCAACGAACATGGGAGGGCAGTTATCTTTTTGACGTGCTGTTTTCAATTCCTTTGGAGATATACTCAAAAGTGGGATTGCTGGATCAAATAATAATTCTATTTTTAGTTTTTTTGGAAAACTCTCATCTATTTTATAAAATGACTGTCATAATATTACCACCAGCAGTGTAGAAGGAGTTCTCTTTTCTCCCTGTTCTTACTGACACTTGGCTATCATTTTTCTTTTTGATAATAACCATTCTAACAGGTGTGAGGTGATATTTCATTGTGGTTTTAATTTGCATTTTTCTGATGATTAGGGATGCTGAACATTTTTTTCATACCTGTTGACCATGCATATTTTTTCGAAAAATGTCTAGTCCACTCCTTTGTCTGAAATGGGGATACTTGTTTTCTTATTGAGTAGTTTAAGTTTCTTATATATTTGAATATTAGCTCCTTATCTGATTTATGATTTGCAAATACTTTCTCTCAGTTTGTGGGTTGTCCATTGAGTTTTTTTTTTTTTTTTCTGTGGAGAAGCTTTTTAGTTTGACGCAAGCTCATTTGTCTATTTTTGCTTTTGTTGTCTAGACTTTTTGGGTCACATTAAGGAAATCACTATCCAGACCAATGTTATGGAGGTTTTCCCCTATAATTTTTCTTATAATTTTATAGTCTTAGTTCTTACTTTTCAGTCTTTAATCCACTTTGAGTTCATTTTTGTATAAGGGATGAGATAAGGGTTCAATTTTATTATTCTGCTATGAGGATATCCAGTTTTCTAAAGACCATTTATTAAAGAGACCTATGCTTCTCCAAGATTGCTTTGGCTGCTGGAGATCTTTTGTAATTCCATATAAATATTAGAATAGTTTTTTCTATCTCTGTGAAGAATGGCATTGGAATTTTGATAGGGATTGAATTTAATCACTAGATTGCTTTGGGTAGTAAGGATACTCTCACAATATTCTTTGCATTCATGAACATAGAATATCTTTCCATTTATTTGTGTTTTCTTCATTTTCTTTCACCAATGTTCTATAGTTTTCCGTATATAGATCTTTCATATCCTTGGTTAAATTTACTTCCAAATATTTTGTTTTATTTTCTGATGCTTTTATAAATGCTATTGCTTTCTTAAGTTCTTTTATAAAGAGTTTGTTGTTAGCAAATAGAAATGATACTGATTGCTTTATGTTGGTTTTGTGACCTACTAATTTACTAAATTTGCTTATGAGTTTTAACAACTTTTTTGTTGGAATCCTTAGGATTATTGATAAGATCACTCCATCAGCAAACAGAAACAATTTTACTTTTTCCTTTCCTATTTCGATGTCTTTCATTTCTTTCTCTTGCAAAATTGTGCTGGCTAGAATTTCCATTACTATGTTAAACAGAAGTGGTGAGAGTGGATATCCTTGTTTTATTCCTAATCTTAGGGGAAAAGTCTTCAACTGTTCACCCTTGAGAATAGTATTAGCTGTTGACTTGTCACCTATGGCCTTTATTTTGTTGGGGAACATTTCTTTAAAAATCCAACAAGTTCTTTGGGCTTCCTGGATCTGAATTTCTATTTCCTTCCCCAGGCTAGTGAAGTTTTCTGCCATTATTTCTTTCAATATAATCTTTGTGTCATCCAATCTTCCTTCTCATTCTGATACACTAATTATGCATATGTCATTCCACTTGGTGGTTTCCCATAAGTTTCTTTCCCGTTTTCATTCTTTTTATTCTTTTTCTCTTCTTTGCTCCGCATATTGGAAGATTTCCAGTGCCCTATCTTTGAATTGACTGATTATTTCTTCTGCAACTGACAAACTTTTAACAAGGTTAGCTAAGAAGCAATGAGAGAAGACTCAAATAAGTAAAATCAGAAATCAAAGAGGAGAGATTACAACTGACAACACAGAAGCAAAGAGAATTGTGAGACTAGTATAAAACTATACAACAAAAAATTGGATAACCTAGAACAAAATTCACAAGATAAATTCCTGGAAAATATATAACCTATAGAGACTGAATCATGAATAAATCAGAAAACTGAACAGACCAGTAATGAGTAAGCAGATTGAAACATGAATAAAAGGTCTTCTATCAAAGAAAAACTTAGGACCAGATGGCTTCATGGCTGAATTCTATCAAACATTTGAAGACATAATACCAATCATTCTCATACTCTTTCGAAAACTAAAAAGAAGTTAATACTTCCAAACCATTTTAAGAGATGAGTATTATCGTGATACCAAATCCAGACAAAAACACAATAATAAAAGAAAGCTACAGGCAAATATCCCTGATGAATATAGATGCAAAAATACTCAACAATATACTAGTAAACTAAACTCAGCAGTACATTAAAGAGATAATTCGCTATGGCCTCTTTATATTAAAGTAATCTGTACTGCTTATCAACAACATTTTAATGTCTATTTTCAAAAGATTGGAATGTACTGTATCGTTCTCCTTATTTTCTTGCCATTTGACCTATGCTTATCACTTATGTGCTTTTTCTTATAATTCAGTAAATAATTTATAGGAAAAAATTCACTTTTCACTACAATCTACTTCAAACCATTAATCTTGTTTACAGAAAGCCAATTTCTACGTTGACTTTTATGTGTCAATGTGGGTGAGCTTTCCATTGAGAAAACAACAATATTATTCAGAATAAGGAGCACTCTTTAATCTTACCCTCTAAAAACAAAGATAAAATGAGATAGATAATTTAGGCAGTCTGCTTGAAAAAAAATTTTTCTCTAATTTAAAGTTAAGATTGACCACAGCTTTTATGTGAAATTTGATTTATAAAATATTATGGATTTGATACTCCTAGTTTTTTTTTACATTTGTAAAAGACATGCTATACATAAATATATATATTTATATATTTATATATCTATAGTTTGTTTGTTTGTTTGTTTTGAGGCGGAGTTTCACTCTTGTTGTCCAGGCTGGAGTGTAGTGGCACGATCTCAGCTCACTGCAACCTCCGCCTCCCGGGTTCAAGCAATTCTCCTGCCTCAGCCTCCTGAGTAGCTAGGATAACGGGCATGCGCCACCGTGCCCAGCTAATTTTTGTATTTTTAGTAGAGATAGGGTTTCTCAATGTTGGTCAGGCTGGTTTCGAACTCCTGACCTCAGGTGACCCACCTGCCTCAGCCTCCAAGAGTGCTGGGATTACAGGCGTGAACCACTGTCTCCGGCCGTACATGCTTTATATTTTAATAACTGATTATAATACTCAATGTAGCAAATTAATGATTTTTTTCCTGGAAAATAGTATATGCCACAGTCTAGGCATATTTTGAAGTTGACTGTATACAGCTGAACGTTCTAAGTAATGAGTTATACAATGTAACTTTTCATTGTAGTAATGTTAAGATTATGTTGTAAGGTTAAGATTATGACTTGTAATGTTAAGACTAGTAATATTAAGATTATGGCTTCAAAAAATTTACATTTTGAGTCAATCAGGGAGTTAATCAAATTTTTTAAAAAGGCTGTATTTTCCCTTTATAGTCTCCATTTTTCTTATTAGTCACTGAAGAACAAGAGTATTTGTCTTCTTGTGTAGATTTATTATGGGCAATATATATTTCCTTTTTTTAAATTAGAAAAGTCAGAATAAAGACTATAATAAATAACACTGAGGGCTGGGTGTGGTGGCCCGTGCTTGTTATCCTAGCTGTTTGGGAGACCCAAGTGGGCAGATCAGTTGAGCCCAAGTGTTTGAGACCAGCCTGGGCAACATGGAGAAAAATCATCTCTACAAAAAAAATTTAGCCCGCCATGTTGGCACTCACCAGTAGTGCCAGCTAATTGAGAGGCTGAGGTGGGAGGATCACCTTAGCCTGGCAAAGTTGAGATTGTAGTGAGCTGTGATTTACTTCAGCCTAGGTGGCAGAGTAAGACCCCATCTCCAAAAAATAAAATAATTAAAACTCACACTGAGTATGTAATTCCAAATGATTACTCCCCAAGAAATATTTCTGGATAAATAAATATTACAGACAAATTAGCTGTTCAGTATAAAAAATAGATTTTTTATTTAGACATAATTTGTCCCCATATAAGAAGTCCCATAAAATATATTCTTCTGCAAACATTATGTCAAAGGCTACCTGTGATCTCAAAACATCAGCTTGACCACTTGCCTTTTGTTTCTCAGGTTAAATGCTGTTTTATGGAGAAATGGTGATATAAGAGCAATATGATAACATCGGAGATCCTTTCAATGTTGTTGAAAAATGTGACAATTTATGGTGCTTGACAGAAAAAAATATTTTAGATTGAATTACTTTACTTATAATAAATAATTGAACTTCTTCAAATGCATATTAATCAATTTTTGCTAATTTAAGTGATTTTGTTACTTTTAAGTTTTAAAAGGCAGATTTATCAACAGCTCTCAAATACTTGCTTTTTTCTGTTATGACTACTTTCTTTTGGTCATCTTCATGCATGCTTGAAGTTTTAGGATTCATAACATTTGGAAATGTATCACTTTAAAGAATGAGGGAAGTCACACCATGTACCGTAATTCTTTTTGGTGCTTCAGTGACTAATATGGTGAGTGTTTCCCAGACCTCCAAGGTGCTCATTTCCTTGACTGGGAGAAGTATTGCTTGCTGCTGGCTTTCAGCCACCAGCTGTGAGCAAGAGTACTATCCAGCCAAGCTTATTCCCTCTCTGGCATCTAATGACTGGGTCACAGGGTGAGTGGTATTTTATGCCATATTTACCGTACACATTTCTCCACTTCCTTAGTGAATATCTGGCTCACTGCTCTATATCTACACCTCAATGTGGCTTTATTTCTAAATGTTAAACATATTTTGAGAAAGCATACAAATACACAGTTTGTAGAGTGTATTTTAGAGATAAGGTTTATTTTGATAGCTTTGAAAATGAGTTCACTAATATACTATAGAATCATTAAGAGTCAAAGGGATTGCTTACATTTTTTTGGTTACACTTTGCTGTGTTTTAGGAAGCAAATTATTTGCTGTAGTGGTATTAAGGGATTTGCAAAAATCTCAGGATGTAGACAGATAATAAAAGCTGACATTTATTGAGCTTTACATTTATTGCATTTAATATTCATAATCATGTAATTAGGTAGACATTATTATTTTTCCCATTTTAACAGATGAGTAAACCAGAGTTTGCTAATATTTACTTGGGACTTAGATCTGGAGCACAAACTTAGGATATTCTGGTAGCAAACACTCTTCTCTCAACCACTGCTTCTTAAATAATAGTGATCTGCAGAACTTTAATACACATATGCCCATAACCTCCCACATACCCACACAAGGAGACAGACTTTCAGAGTGTGTGTACAAGAGGGGTGTGGTTATAGCAATTTGGTTGGAAAATGGGGCAAGCTTTGGAAGCTTTACAGAAAGTTAAGAAACATCAACATTCTATTTAAAAGTAGAGAATATAATTTGGATATGACACAGACTCTGGAAAGACTCTGGCATTATTCTGTATGTGTGTGTGTGTGTGTGTGTGTGTGCATTGTGTACTCACACACATTCAAGAATGCCCAAACGATATGGCAGAGATTCCTAGTTACATGGGTTTTAGATACCACTGAACCTGTAACACCGTTATATTTTTCTCAGGAAGTCCTCTATGGCCTTCATTTGCTATATTTTCCCCAAATTTCTGGTTTTTCCCTCTCTCTAATTTCTAGAGTTTTAAGTTTCCTGTTTACCATGTTCTCTTGGTAACATCACAATTCTCTTATTACCCAGATTCTGTTTTTTAACCTAAGATTTACTCAGCTATAATTTCTATAAAGTGAAATACCCCTTTAAAGTGTCCAGTTTGATGGATTTGGGCAATGTATACAATTATATAACCATCACCACACTCAAGAGACAGAGTTTTATGCCCCTTTGCAGTACATCTTCTTGAAACCTTGGCCCTTTTTGTCATCAGAGTTTGACCTTCACTAGAATTTCGTTTAAACAGAATCATATAGTCTGAAGTTTTATGTGCTTAACTTCATTTTAATTATAATATTTAAATTTATTCCTGTTGCATACCTCAATATTTCATTTCTTTTTATTGCTTAGTAGCATTCCTTAGTATGGATATGCTGTAATTTGTTCATCCATTAGACAAGTTATGGTCATTTGAATTGTTTCTAGTTTCTGACTATTGTGAATAATGATTTTATGAACATTCTTGTTCAATTTTATGTGGATGTCTATTGTCTGTTCACAGTTCAACTCTGGGTTAACACACAGAAGTGGGATTGCTGGGTAATACTATGTTATGTTTTACTTAATAAGGAACTGACTTACCATTTTCTAAAGGAGGTGTACCAAGTTTCACTACTATTGGCAATGTATGAAAATTCCAGTTACTTCACATCCTCACCGAAACAAATTACCAGTCCATTAAATTTTACCCATTCCTGTGAATGGATATGTTATTTTACTACAGATTTAGTTTTCATTTCTTTAATAATTAATGATGTTGAACATGTTTTATGGGCTTATTTGCCACATATTTCTTTCGTGTGCATTAAAAACTTTTTTGTATATCTTCTTCTTATTGACCTTTATGAATTGTTTTATGTACTCTGGAAACAAGCAATTAATCATGCATTTTCTGCAAATATTTTCTATCAGTTTGTGGCTTTTTATTTTCTTGTGTCTTTCGAAAAGCAAAAGGTTTTAATATGTCATAAAATTTTCTCTTATATTTTATTCTAGAGATTTTAGGGTTTTAGCTCTTCATGTAAGCCTGTGATCCATTTTAATTTGCTATTTAATTTTTGTGTATGGTGTGGATAAGTGTTGAGGTTCCTTTATTTCCATGCAAATTGGCAGTACGATTTGTTGCGAAGTCTATTTTTCCCCATTGAATTATCTTTGTAAGTTTGTCAAAAATCGATTCATAAAAGAACTATGAGTCTATTTCTGAATTTTATTTTATGTAGATCCAAATGTTGATTCCTATGCCAATGTAACATTTTGTTATGATTACAGAGACTTTTATTAAGCCTTAAAATCAGGGAGTGTGAGTTCTGCCACCTAACCTTCTTTTCAAAATTGTTTTGCCTTTTCTAAGTCCCTTCTGTCTATGTAAGTACTAGAATCATCTTGATGATTAGTACACAACAAGCCTGCTGAGGTTTTGATTGAGATTATGTAAAATTGGGATTAATTTTTGGAGAATTGACATTCTAACAAAACTAATCCATTGGCATATTATATTTCTCCATTTATTTAGATATTATTTAATTTTATGTTTTACAACTTTAAAAGTATGAGTTTCTTTAAAAAGTAATTTTGACATTTATTTTAGATTCAGGGAGCACATGTTCAGGTTTGTTACATGGGCATATTATATTGTGTGATGCTGAGTGATATGGTTTGGCTGTGTCTACACCCAAATCTCATCTTGAATTCCCACATGTTATGAGAGGGACTCCGTAGGGAGGTAATTGTATCATGGGGGCAGGCCTTTCCTGTACTGTTCTCATGATAGTGCATAAGTCTCGCAAGATCTGATGGTTTTAAAAAGGGGAGTTTTCCTGCACAAGCTCTCTTCTCTTGTCTGCTGCCATGTCAGATGTGCCTTTCACCTTCTGCCATGATTGAGGCCATGTGGAAATTTAAGTCCATTAAACCTCTTTGTTTTGTAAATTGCCCAGTCTCAGATATGTCTTTATCAGCAGCATGATGCAGTAAATTGGTACTAGTAGAGTGGGGCACTGCTGAAAAGATACCCAAAAAAGAGAAAGCAACTTTGAAACTGGGTAACAGGCAGAGATTGAAACAGTTTGGAGGACTCAGAATAAGACAGAAAAATGTGAGAAAGTTTGGAACTTCCTAAAGACTTGTAGAATGGCTTTTCCCAAAATGCTGATAGTGATATGGACAATAAAGTCCAGGCTAAGGTGGTCTTAGACAGAAATGAGGAACTTTTTGGGAACTAGAGCAAAGACAACTCTTGTTATGTTTTAACAAAGAGACTGGTGACATTTTGCCCCTGCCCTAGAGATCTGTGGAACTTTGAACTTGAGAGAGATGATTTTGGGTATCTGGCAGAAGAAATTTCTAAGCAGCAAAGCATTCAAGAGGTGAATTGGGTGCTGTTAAAAGCATTCAGTTTTATAAGGGAAGAAGAGCATAAAAGTTTGAAAAATTTGCTGCCTGACAATTTGATAGAAAAGAAAATCCCATTTTCTGAGGAGAAAATCAAGCCAGTTGCAGAAATGTGCATAGTAATGAGAGGTTTAACATTTGTTAATCACCAAAGCAATGGGGAGAATGTTTCCAGGGCATGTCAGAGACTTGTGTGTCAGCCCCTCCCATCACAGGCCCAGAGGACTGAGAGAAAAACATGATTTCATGGGCTGGACCCAGGGTCCCTCTGCTGTGTTCAGTCTAGGGTCTTGGCACCCTGCATCCCAGCCTCTCCAGTCATGACTAAAAGTGGCAAACATAGAGCTTGAGCTGTAGCTTCAGAGGGTAAAAGCCCCAAGCCTTGGCAGCTTCCACGTGATGTTGAGCCTGTGAGTGCACAGAAGTCAAGAATCGAGGTTTGGAAACCTCTGCCTAGATTTCAGAGGATGTGTAGAAACATCTAGATGCCCAGACAGAAGTTTGCCACAGGGATGGGGCCCTTATGGAGAATCTCTGCTAGGGAAGTGGAAGGGAAATGTGGGGTTGTAGCCCCAACACAGAGTCCCTACTGGGGTACAACCTAGTGGAGCTGTGAGAAGAGGGCCACCATCCTGCAGGCCCCAGAATGGTAGATCCACCAACGTCTTGCACTGTGTGTCTGGAAAAGCTGCAGACACTCAATGCCAGCCTGTGAAAGCATCTAGGAGGGGGATTATACCCTGCAAAGCCACAGAGATGGAGCTGCCCAAGGCTGTGGGAGCCCATCTCTTGCATCAGTGTGGCCTGTATGTGAGACATGGAGTCAAAGAAGATCATTTTAAAGCTTTAGGATTTGACTGCCCCACTGGACTTTGGACTTGCATGGGGCCTGCAGCACCTTTATTTTGGCCAATTTCTCCTATTTGGAATGGGTGTATTTACCCAAGGCCCATACCCCCGTTGTATCTAGGAAATAACTAACTAGTTTTTGATTTTACAGGCTTATAGGCAGAAGGGACTTTCCTTGTCTCAGGTGAGACTTTGGACTGTGAACTTTTGAGTTAAAGGTGAAAGTAGTTAAGACTTTGGGGGACTGTTGGGAAGGCATGATTGATTTTGAAATCATTGGTGAGGACATGAGATTTGAGAGGGGTCAGGGGTGAAATGACATGGTTTGCCTGTGTCCCCATCCAAATCTCATATTGAATTCCCATATGTTGTGGGAGGGACCCATTGGGAAGTAATTGAATCATGGGGGCAGGTCTTTCCTGTGCTGTTCTTGTGATAGTGAATAAGTCTCACAAGATCTGATAGTTTTAAAAAGCGGATTTTCCCTTCCCAAGCTCTCTTGTCTGCTGCCAAGTGAGACATGGCTTTCACCTTCTGCCATGATTATGAGGCCTCCTCAGCCATGTGGAACTTTAAGTCCATTAAACCTTTCTTTTGTAAACTGCTCAGTCTTGGGTATGTCTTTGTCAACAGTCTGAAAGCAGGCTAATACACTAAGGTTTGGGTTATTGATCTCATCACACAGGTAGTGAGCATATTACCCAATAGCCAGTTTTTCAACCCATGGTCCCTTCCCTTCCTCCTGCCTAGTAGTTGATAGTTGTTTTCATCTTTATGTCCACATATACTCAGTATGTAGTTTCCATTTATAAGTGAGAACATGCAATATTTTATTTTCTGTTCTTGCATCAATTCACTTAGAATTATGGGCTCCAGCTACATCCACGTTGCTACAAATGACATGGTTTTATTGTTTCTTTATAGATGCATAGTATTCCATGGTGTGTGTGTGTACTACATTTCCTTTATCCAGTACACCATTGAATAGCACTGTAATGAACGTGTAAGTGCATGTGTCTTTTTGGTAGAATAATTTGTTTTCTTTTGGGTATATACTCAGAAATGGGTTTGCTAGATGAATGGTAGCTGTCTTTTAAGTTCTTTGAGATATCTCCAAACTGCATTGAACAGTGAGTGAACTGATTTGCATTCCCACCAACAATGGTTAAGCCTTCCCCTTTTTCCCCAGCATCACCAGTATCTGTTATTTTGGTACTTTTATGATAGCCATTATGACTGGTGTAAGCTTTCACCTCATTGTTTTTTGTTTGTTTGTCTGTTTGTTTTTTCCTGAGATGGGAGTCTTGCTCTGTCGCCCAGGCTGGAGTGCTGTGGTGCAATATTGGCTTACTGCAACCTCCACCTCCTGAGTTCAAGCAATTCTCCTGCCTCAGCCTCCCAAGTAGCTGGGATTACAGGTACACACCAACACACCCAGCTAATTTTCCTATTTTTAGTAGAGACAGGGTTTCACCATGTTGGCCAGTCTGATCTCAAACTCCTGACTTAGTGATCTGCCTGCCTCGACCTTCCAAAGTGCTGGGATTACAGGCATGATCCACCACATCCAGCCCTCACTGTGGTTTTGATTTGTATTTCTCTGATAATTAGTGATGACGAGCAGTTTTACATGTTTATTGGCCATTTGTATGTCTTCTTTTGAGAAGTATCTGTTCATGTCCTCTGCCCATTTTCCAATGGGGTTGTTTTTTTGCTTGTTGAATTGTTTAAGTTCCTTATAGATTCTGGATATTAGAACTTTGATGGATGCATAGTTTGCAAATATTTTTTCCCATTCTGTAGGTTCTGTTTACTCTTTTAGTAGTTTCTTATACTGTGCAGAAGCTCTTTAATTAGGTCCCAGTTGAGAATTTTTGTTTTTGTCATAATTGCTTTTGGGGGGCTTATTCAAAAACTCTTTGCCAAAGCTAGTATCAAAAAGGGTATTTCCTAAATTTTCTGCTAGGATTTTTATAGTTTGAGGTATTACATTTAAATCTTTAATCCATCTTGAGTTTATTTTTGTATATGGTGATTGGTAAGGGTCCAACTTTGTTCTTCTTATGGATAGTGAATTATTCCAGCACCATGTGTTGAATAGGATGTCCTTACCCATTGCTTGTTTTTGTCCACTCTGTTCAAGATCACATGGTTGTAGATGTACAACTATTTCTGAGTTCTCTATTCTGTTCCATTGGTTGATGTTTCTGTTTTTGTGTAGTACCATGCTGTTTTGATTATTTTAGCCTTATAGTATAGTTTGAAGTTGGGTAGTATGATACCTCCAGCTTTGTTCTTTTTGCTTAGGATTGCATTGGCTATTCCACTTTATTTTTGGTTGCATATAAATTCTAGAATAGTGTTTTTCTATTTCTATGAAAAATGATATAGGTAGTTTGATAGGAATAGCATTGAATCTGTAAATTACTCTGGGTAGTGTGGCCATTTTAATAACATTGATTCTTCTAATGCATGAACATGGAATGTTTTTCCATTTATTAGCTTCACCTCTGATTTCTTTCATCAGTGTTTAGTTTTCCTTGTAGAGATCTTTTACATCCTTGGTTAGCTGCATTCCCACGTATTTCATTTTCTTTGTGGTAACTGTAAATGAGATTGCGTTTTTTATTTTGACTCTCAGCTTAAACCTTATTGGACATAGAAATGCTACTAATTTTTGCAGATTGATTTTGTATACTGAGACTACTGAAGTTGTTTATCAGTTCTAGGGGCCTTTTGGCAGTCTTTAGCATTTTCTAGGTATAGAATCATAATGTCAATAAAGAGAGACAGTTAGGCTTCCTTTCCTATTTAGGTGCATATTATTTCTTTCTCTTGTCCAATTGCTTTGACTAGGACTTCCAGTACTATGTTGAATAGGAGTGGTGAGAGTGGGCTTCCTTGTCTTGTTCCAGTTCTCAAGAGAAATGGTTTCAGTTTTTGCCAATTCTGTATGATGTTGGCTGTGGATTTGTCATAGATGGCTCTTATTATTTTGAAGTATGTGCCTTCAATTTCTCATCTGTTGAGAGTTTGTATCATAATGGAGAATTGGATTTTATCCAAAGATTTTCTGTGTCTATTGAGAATAATTTTTGCTTTTAATTCTGTTTATATTGTGAATCACATTTATTGATTTGTGTATGTTAAACCAGCACTGTATCCCAGAAATAAAGCCTACTTACTTGATCATGGTTTATTAACTTTCTCATTTACTGCTGGATTTGGTTTGCTAATATTTTGTTCAGAATTTTTGTGTCTATGTTCATCAGAGATATTGACCTGAAGTTTCCATTTGTGTTGTCAGTCTTCCCAGTTTTGGTATCAGGCTGATGCTGGCTTCATATAATGAGCTAGGAAGGAGCCTCTCTTCCATTTTTTGTAATAGTCTCAAGAGGATTGGTACCAGTTCTTCTTTGTACATCTGGTAGAATTTGGCTGTGAATCAATCTAGCCCATGGCATTTTTGGTTGATAGGTTTTTTTTTTTTATTATTATTACTGATTCAATTTTGAAATTCACTATTGGTCTACTTAGGTTTTCACTTTCTTCCTGATTCAATCTCCAGAGGTTGTATGTTTCCAGGAACTTATCTGTTTCCACTAGGTTTTCTAATTCGTGTGTATTAAATTGGTCATAATAGTCTCTGAGGATCTTTTGTGTTTTTTTGGGATCAGTTATAATGTCACTTTTGTCATTTCTATTAAAAATTATTTTTATTTTTGTGGGTACAGGGTGTATATATTTATGGGGTACATGAAATATTTTGATATAGGCACAAAATGCATAATAATCATATCAGAAGTATCCATCATGTGGGGAATGCATCACCTCAAGCATTTATTCTTTCTCTGTGTTACAGACAATCCATTCCAATTACACTGTTTTAATTATTTTAAAATGTACAATAAATTTTTGTTGACTGTGGCCACCCTGTTGCACTATGAAATACTAAATCTTATTCATTCCATCTAACTATATTTTCGTATCCTTTAACCATCCCACATCCCCTCCCTTCCCAGCCTCTGATACTCATCATTCTGCTCTCTAACTCCATGGATGCAATTGTCTTAATTTTTAGCTTCCACAAATAAGTGAGAACATGTGACGTTTGGTTTTCTGTGCCTGGCTTATTTCACTGAATATAATGACTTCCAGTTCCATCCAAGTTGCAAATGACAGGATCTCATCCTTTTTTATGGTTGAATAGTACTCCATTGTGTCCAGGTATCACATTTTCTTTATTCATTTTTCTGTTGATGTATAATTAGGTTGCTTCAAAATCTTGACTATTGTGAATAGTGCTGCAATAAACATGAGTTCACAGGGAATGATGGCTCATACCTGTAATCCCAGCACTTTGGGAGGCTGAGGTGGGTAGGATTGCTTGAACTAAGAATTTGAGACAAGCCCAGGCAACATAGTGAGATCGTGACTCTACTAAACATTAAAAAAATTAGCTAGGCATGGCGATGTGTGCCTGTAGTGCCAACTACTCAGGAAGCTGAAGTGAGATGATCACTTGAGACTGGGAGATCAAAGCTGCAGTGATCTCAGATCAAGGCTGCAGTGAACTGTGATCATGCCACTGCACCCCAGCCTGGGAGACAGAGCAAGACAGCATCTCAAAATAAATACATACATACATACATACATACATAGGTATGCAGATATCTCTTTGATAGACTGACTTCCTTTATTTTGGGTATATACCTAGGTGTGGAACTGCTAGAAATAGAATGGTTGTTTCTAGTTTTAGTTTTTATTTTATTTTATTTTTTAATTTTTTTCAGATGGAGTCTTGCTTTGTTACCCAGGCTGGAGTGCAGTGGCATGATCTCAGCTCACTGCAACCTCTGCCTCCCAGGTTCAAGTGATTCTCGTGTCTCAGCCTCCCAAGTAGCTGGGATTACAGGCACATGCCACCATGCCTGGCTAATTTTTGTATTTTAGTACAGATGGAGTTTCACTGTGTTGTCCAGGCTGATCTCTAACTCCTGAGCTCAGGCAATCCACCCACCTCGGCCTCCCAAAGTGTTGGGAATATAGGCATGAGCCACCATACCTGGCTAGTTTTCGTTTTTATACTGTTCTTTATAGTGCTTGTACTAATTTACAATTCCCATCAACAGTGTACGAGGGTTCCCTTTTCTCCACATCCTTGCCAGCATTCAGCATTTTTTATTGCCTGTCCTTTGGATAAAAGCCATTTTAGCTGGGATGATAGGATAGCTCATTGTAGTTTTGATTTGCATCTCTCTGATGACCAATGATGTTGAGCATTTTTTCATACACCTGTTTGCCGTTTGTATGTCTTCTTATGATAAATATCTAATCCGATCTTTTGCTAGTCTTAAAATCAGATTATTAGGTTCTTTCCTATAGAATTGTTTGAGCTTCTTATATATTTTGGTTATTAATCCCATGTCAGATGGATAGTTTGCAAATATTTTATTCCATTCTGTGGGTTGTCTTTTCACTTTGCTGATTGTTTCCTTTGCTGTGCAGAAGCTTTATAACTTGACATTATTTCATTTGCCCATTTTGCTTCAGTTGCCTATGTTTTTGGAATATTACTTAAGAAATCTTTGCCTAGACCAGTGTCCTAGATAGTTTCTCCAATGCTTTCCTGTAGTAGTTCCATGGTTTATGTTCTTAGATTTAAGTCTTTAATTCATTTTGATTTGGTTTTTGTTTATAGTGAGAAGAGTCAGTTTCATTCTTTTGTATATGGACACCCAATTTTCCCAGTACCTTTTATTGAAGAGATTGTCCTTTCCCCAATGTATGTTTTTGGCATCTATATCAAAAATGAGTTCAGTGTAGGTGTGTGGATTTGCTTCTCAGTTGTTTTTGTTCCGTTGGTCTATGTGTCTGCTTTTATGCCAGTACCAGGCTGTTTTGGTTATTGTAGCTCTGTAGTATAATCTGAAGTCAGGTAATGTGATTCCTTCAGTTTTGTTCTTTTCACTCAGGATGTCTTTCACTATTCTGGGTCTCTTGTTGTTTCATATAAATTTTCTGATTGCTTCTTCTATTTTGTGAATAATTCAATATGTGTTTTGATAGAAATCACATTGAATCTATAGATTGCTTTAGGTAGTATGACATTTTAACAATAATGGTTCTTCCAATCCATGAACATGGAATATCTTTTTCATTTTTGGTGTCCTCTTCAATTTCTTTTAACACTGTTTTATAGTTTTCATTTTAGAGATCTTTCACTTCTTTGGTTAATTTCTAAGTATTTAGTTTTATGTGTGGCTCTTGTACTTCGGATTACTTTTTTGATTTCTTTTTCGGATTGTTTACTGTTGTTATGTAGAAATGCTACAAAATTTTGTTCATTTTGCATCCTGCAACTTTAACGAATTTATTAGTTCTAATAATTTGGGTGGGGGTAGTCTTTAGGTTTTTCCAAATATAAGATTATATCATCTGCAAACAATGATAATTTGACTTCTTCCTTTGCAAATTGGATGCCCTTTATTTCTTTCTCTTGTGTGATTGCTCTATTTAGGATTCCTTGTATTATGTTGAATGACAGTGGTGAAAGTGGGCATCCTTGCATATTCCAGATCTTAGAGGAAAGGATTTCAGTTTTTCCTGATTCAATACGATACCAGCTGTGTGTCTGTCATATATGGTTTTTATTTTTGTTATTTATGATTGTACTTATTCTGATATACTATCTCTGACACACACTTTCTCTGTTTCTTTCTCTCTCTCTCTCTCTCTCTCTGTCTGTCTCTCTCGGTAATCTAGTTAGTGCTCTGCCAATCTTATTTATTCTGTTGAAGAACCACCCTTGGTTTCATTGATATTTGTGTGGAATTTTGTGTCTCAGTATTGTTCAGTTCTTTTCCAATTTTAGTTATTTCTTTTCTTCTGCTATCTTTGGAATTGTTCTGCTATTTTCCCACTCCAGTTCTTCTAGGTGCATAAAGTTAGATTGTTACTTTGAAATCTTTCTAACTTCTTGATGAAGGTGTTTAGTTCTGTAAACTTCCCTTAACACTGCTTGAGCTGCATCCCAAAGATTTGGTAAGTTGTATCTCTACTTTCATTAGATTCAATGAATTTTTTTATTTCTGCCTTAGTTTTGTTGTTCAGCCAGAAGTTATTCAGGAGCAATTGTTCAAGTTCCATGCATTTGTGTAGTTTTGAGAGATCTTCATATTGATTCTATTTTTATTGCACTGTTGTTCAAGAGTGTGCTTAGTATGATTTCAATTTTCTTGAATTTATTAAGACTTGCTTTATGACTGAGCATGGAGTTGATCTTAGAATATGTTCTGTGTGCAGATGAGAAGAATGTATATTATGTGATTGTTGGTGAATTATTCTGTAGATATCTATTTGGTCCAATTGATTGAGTGTAAATTTTAAGTTTAGATGTTCTTTGTTAGTTTTCTGCCTCTGTGTTCTGTGCAACAGTCAGTGGAGTGTTGAAGTCTCCCACTATTATTGTGTGGCTGCCTAAGTCTTTTTATAGGTCAAGTTATCCTTGTTTCATAAGCTTCATAAGCTCAAGTTATCCTTGACCTATGAAATTTGTTTTATTACTCTGGGTGTTCCAATGTTGGGTGCATATATGTTTAGTACAGTCAAGTCTTTTTTCTTTTTTTAATTATACCCCTTATCGTTATGTAATGTCCTTTTTTGTCCTTTCAATTTTTGTTGGTTTAAAATCTGTTTTATCTGATATAATAATACCAACTCCTGCTATTTTTTTGTTTTTGCCTGTGAGTATCATAATATAACATGGGCCTTTTGAAGATAGCAAACAGTTGGATCTTGTCTTTTTATCCAGGTTGCCACTCTGTCTTAAACGAAGCATTTAGACCATTTTCATTCATAGTATTGATATATGAAATGTTGCGCCTATCATCATGTTGTTGGTTGTTTTGTAAATTTGATTGTGTAGATTTTTTAAAGTGTCTGTGGCCTGTGCTTAAGTGTGTCCTTGTGGTAGCAAGTGTCATTCTTCTGAATCCATGCTTAACATTCCCTTAAGAGCTTCTCATAAGGCTGATCTAGTTGTTAGGAATTCTCTTAGACTTTGCTTGTCTGAGAAGGATTATCTCACCTTCACTTATGAAACTTACTTTGGCAGGATATGAAATTCTCATTTAGAATTTCTTTTCTTTTAGGATGCCGAAAATAGGGTCACAATTTCTGGCCTGTAAGGTCTGCTGCTAGTCTGATTGGGTCCCCTTTGTGCCTTGACCCTTCTCTCTAGATGTGCTTAAGATTTTTATTTTCACATTTACTTTGGTGAATCTGAAAGGCACTCTATGCCTTGGTGATAGTCGTCTTACATAGTACCTACCAGAGGTTCTTTGTGTTTCTTGAATTTTCATGCCAACCTCTTTAGTGAGATTATGGAAATTTTCATGGACCATGTCTTCAAATATATTTTCCAAGTAGCTTATTCTCTCTCCTTCTCTCTTTGGAATGCCAATGAGTTGTAGGTTTGGTTTCTTTATATAATCCAATATTTCTTGGATATTTTATTCATTTTTTAAAGTTCTTTTTTCTTTATTTTTGTCTGAGTGCACTGATTTGAAGAACCAGTCTTAAAGCTCTCAGATTTTTTTTTCAGCTTAGTCTATTTTTCTGTTAATGCTTTTGAATATATTATGAACATTTTTATTGAATTTTTCCAGTTCCAGAAGAGCAATTTGGTTCTTCCTTAAAATGGCTTTCTTTCATCTCTTTCATCTCATGGATTGTTTTACTAGAGTCCTTGGATTGGGTTTCAGCTTTCTCTTGAATCTCAGTGGGCTTCCTTTTCTTCCTGATTCTGAATTCTATTTTTGTCATTTCAGTCATTTCAGTCTGGTTAAGAACAATTGCTGGGGAGCTAGTGAGCTGATTGGGAGATAAGGGGGCATTATACTGTTTAAATTGCCAGAGTTCTTGTGCTGCTGCTTATTTCTCATCTGAGAAGGCTGGTGTTCTTTACTGTGGTGTAATTTGAGTAGGGTCAATTGGCTTCATTTCTGGATGCTTTCAGAGGGTCAAGGCTCCGTATAGAATCTTTATTTGTGGCTGGATTCTAGCCTTTGGTACCACAGGGGTGTGTATTAAAAGAATATTTTTGGTGTTGCAGCTTGGGCTGTGATCCAGTGGATGCTGTTTTAGAGTAGTGACCAGCAGATAGGCTGTTACTCAGCCACATGGCTCTTGTATATTTCCTTGCATTAACAGCCATGCTTTTTGGTGGAGGAAGAGAGAGAAGCCCTCATCACTATGTCTGCTCCTGGACCTTAAGGGATCCCTCTCTGATCCCTGGTGCTGTCCCTGTGCACTTCCTTTGTTAGGTGTCCTGGGCTACAGGACTCTATTGGGTAGAGGCCATGGAAGGGAGGTAGGCCACACCTTTTCCAGCCCAGCCCTGTAGAGGGAGGTCCATCCTGCTCCTGCACCAGTCCATGATCCTGCATGTTTCATCTGTCTCAGTACTCTGACAGTGGAGGCTCCTCCCCAACTCTGGTACCAGCCACAGATCTTTGCTCAGCATTCCCAAGATGCCTGTCACAGCCCTGGGGCAATGGGATCAGGACATAGCTCCATCCTTCAGAACCTTGGAGTTGAGCTGCAACTGTGCTGAGGAATCTGAAGTGCTCCTAGGTCACTGGGCAACTACTTATAGGAAGCAAATTGCCCAGGCTGGGCAGCAAAGTCTGTGATGTGCACAAAAGACCCTAGTAGGGACTGGTGGGCAGGAGGGCCTACAGAACAGACGTGCCACGGTCCTGGGGTAAGCCAGTCCCACTGTCTCCTGGCCAGGTGGATAGCTGGGGCTAGAGCTAATTGGAGAGAGATGTGGAATCCTGGAGGATGGGGTGTCTATGGGCACAAAAGCCCCTGGCTCCGTCTGTCTCTGCCTACTTTCTGGGCAGATTAGCCTGCTATTTCAAATGTCCACGAGGGACATTGGTTGCCTTGTAGCTAGCATCCCAGCGGTCCACAGCAAGAGTGGGTTCTTTCTCTGTCCCTTGACCCACTCTTTTCCTAGGATCCATTCAGGCTGGAAACTAGCTCTAACATTTGAGTACCCCAGCAGGGTCCCCAGCTTCCTTTCTCTTCAGCCGCAATGTGTGTGTCGCTTCTCCATCAACTCTCAGTGTTTTCTGTCTGAAGATCTGTTCAAAATAGGTTGGTTTTGTTGATATTTTGGTCACTCTCAGTGAGCGTGGCACTTCCTGGCTTTTGTTAAGTGCAATGAATAAAATAAGCCACATGCTTTGATAGAGAATAATAATAGGAGTGGAGGATATGGGTTGTGTGCTACGTATGGGTCAAGGAAGAGGCCTTTTTGGGGCTGTGATAATTAAGCTGAAATCTGAAGGGGGACAAAGAGCCCTCCTCATGAATAGCAAAATGAAGTAACAACTTGTATGAGGATCTTTAGATGAGAATGCTTTTAGAGGCATCAAATAACTGAGAAGAGGCTTATAAAGCTTGGTGGGGATGCAGGTGGAACAAAATAAGTTTGAAGAACTAGGCAGGATTTAGGTCAAGTAGGGATTTGTGGACAATTGTAGGAAACACAATTTCTGGCTTAATGGATGAGATAAGAATACATAAATAAATATTTATGAAACAAATGGGAAGTTCTACAATGGAGGCAGAAACCAAGAACCAGGGGCAGGCATGCTTTTAATTTAAATGTTGAGATAGTAAATGTCTGTTGCAACTACTCAACTCTGCATTATACTGCAGAAACAGCCATAGTAAATAAACAAATGAGAGCGACTGTGTTCCCAACAAACTAGTTACAAAAACAGTCAGCAGCTGGATTTGGCCTGTAGGCCATAGATTGCCAACCCCTGACATAAACCAAGAGTTCTTGCCTCTAATTCTGACTCAGCATAAAAATCACAGAGTTAGAAGTTTGGGTAGAGTTTTGAAGGGTAAGAAAGATTAAGGGGATTATATACCAGATAGAGCAAAGCACAAGGACATTAAAGGGAATATACTATTGCTGGGGTAGTAAAACGAGCATATTTGCACAGCATTGTGTGTATGGGTGGTGTTGTGTGTGTGAGACAGAGACAGAGTCAAAAACACAATGGAATGATAAAAAATGAGACTGGCGAGGCTGGCGTTCTGAGAAACATGCAAAGGCATTGGACTTAACTGAAAAGCAGATTCCTAAAGTATTTCATTACTATGCTTACATTTGCTTACATTTAAATGTTGAGTGATATTCATGTGAAAGATGAATTGAAATTGGACAAAAGTAGAAGTATTTTTCTTGTCAAAAATCCCCAATGGCTTTCTATTTCTTGCCATATTACTCTAAATCCCTATCAGTATTAACATCTGCTGTAATTTCCACTTATACTCCCAGTCTAATTTTGTTTGCTCTCATTTTCCCAAGAGAGTAAGCCCCTTCCTGGCTGATTTCCACCTGGTAATTTGACTTCTGTTATCTAAAGGATCACCTTCCCTGTTTTTCATCTTATTTTTTTAAATAAATTCAGAAAGCATTTCTGGATGTTTCCTATGGCTATTTTTTCCCACTCTGGATCTCTTTTGTTGACTGTGACTCATGTTTTGGGCACCTTGCTATGCAAGGTCTTATTTGTGCTTCTGTTGTATGTTTCATATGTCTCACCAGGATTGTAAACTTCTTGAGGAAAGAAATCATTGCTTCCTATAAAAAGGGCTTGTTTTAATGCTGAGAATGCTGAGAATTCTCAAAAACACATTAATTGATGTAAACATCAATAATGTTGAAAATTCTATCTGAGCACAAACTAATGCAAAACTAGTTTATAAACCTGATCAATGTTTTCATTAGGATTTCTAAAACATTCCTCACATTGCTATTTAATATTTATATATAAATTATTTGTACCTTAAAACATTATAGAAGCAGACTGAATATTAAGTTTTACACTTTCTGTTTTCAGTTTTTGAAATTAACAATTTTTTACCTTTGGGCAGAAAGTGTTCTGTCTTAATAGTGATGAAGTTATAGTGGGAGAGGATATTAAACAGAATAGCAAGTGTCACAAAGTTGATACAATGAAAGCACAATGAGTTCAGAGTTTAAACAATTATGTATTAGTATACTACTTTAGCCCATTTGGGCTGCTATAACAAAGTACTATAGATTGGGTTGCAGATAAACAATAAAAATGTATTTATTACTACAGTTCTGGAAGCTGGGAAGTCCAAGACTAAAGCACTCGCAGATTTGGTATCTGGTGAGGACCAGCTTTATAATTCATAGATGTTACCTTTTTGGTTGTGTCCTTACGTGATAGAAAGGGCAAGACAGTTCTTCTATAAGGACATTAATCCCATTTATAAAGACTCTGCCCTCTGACCTAATCATCTCTAGAAAGCCCTACCTTCTAAGCCTGTCACCTTGAAGATTAAGTTTCAGATTATTAATTTGGAGGGAGTCACAAACATTCAGACCATAATTTACAGACCAAAATTTACAGCTGAGATATTTGTTCTAGGACCCGAAATTACTTGCTACCTTTAGAATGGAGTACATATTGTGTAATTAAGAGACATGAACAGGCCGAGCGCGGTGGCTCAAGCCTGTAATCTCAGCACTTTGGGAGGCCGAGATGGGCGGATCACGAGGTCAGGAGATCGAGACCATTCTAGCTAACACAGTGAAACCCCGTCTCTACTAAAAATACAAAAAATTAGCCGGGCGAGGTGGCGGCGCCTGTAGTCCCAGCTACTCGGGAGGCTGAGGCAGGAGAATGGCATGAACCCGGGAGGCGGAGCTTGCAGTGAGCTGAGATCCGGCCACTGCACTCCAGCCTGGGCGGCAGAGCGAGACTCCCTCTCAGAAAAAAAAAAAAAAAAAAAAAAAAGAGAAATGAACAGTGTTGTTTCTTTTTACCTTTGTGGGGATTGCAATGCCATATTTAGAGAAGACAGATTTAAGCAGAAAATTATGAAGACTCCTTTCAGAACACTTAAAAAATTCCAGAAATACAAGTTGAAGCTCTTGAGCATCATTGCTGTTTTCATCTTGCTCTTCAGTCCTCTAGGGTATACACTAGGAGGAAGTTGTCTTCTATCATTGCCTTGGAAAGGTAATTAGATCACGATCAGTTTGTCAGTATTCACAATCCTTTGGTTTGATATTTCAGACTTTTAGTCCTCCTTGAAAAGGATTAAGCCATTAGTCACCAATGGGTCCTCATTTATCTGAGAAATAGTGTCCATAGAAATATCACCTCTGAGGCTGTTTACCTACTCAACATGAAATAGAGCCTGTAAAAGCGGGGAACATTCACTGACTTGATTACCTTTCCCAAGGCCCAATGTGGCAGGGCTTGCAAAAGCCACAGGAGACAGCAGATATCTTCTGATACGGACTTTGTTGCAGTAGCCTTTGAGGTTCCTAAGGAGTTACCACTAGGAGGATTAACAGTATTTTCCCAGCTTATTTGACTTCCTGAGTCACAGATTTCCTTCAGACCCGGGGGGTAGCTGTTCTCTTAGTAGGGCCTAATATTTCTTGGTAGAAAGGTTATGCTTTCCTTACAGTATGAATTCTCCACTATAAGAAGCTCCCACTATGTGCAGCTCAGAGTAAACTGGGACAATATAGTTTAATGTTCCTTGGTAAACACATTTCTGTCCTTTAAGTGCTGAGAGCGAGCCCATAGTGTACTCGGGATTCCTTTCTTACATGCCCATGTTATAGCACAAAGGCAAATATATTTCATAAAATACTGGTCTGTTGCAGTTGATTCTTGTTACTTGCAACCATTCTGTTCTATAAAGTCATTGGTGATATTAACCATTGCCCCTAAGGAAAATACAGGGTTAGGTCCCTTGCAAACCTTTACTCACAATGTTCTCATAACTATATAACCAGTTTTGTGTGTATTTCTGCTTTATTTTATTTAACATATATATATATATATATATTTATTGCTGATGTATTAACATTGAACTCACAACTGGCAGCACCATAATTTATGCCTGAATTAAGTTTATGTAATGCACGTACTTTCTCCATAAGGCACATCACTGTCTTCTTGTGCTAGGGAACACTAGGTAGGACTTCAGCACTATGCTAGGGCCATTTTAACACAGTGAAATCACCAGCAAAAAGCACAAAAATGCAAAAAACATGGTAGCAAATAGACTATGAAAAAGACACTTGTTTATGAGAACTGAAGAAGAAGTCACAATGTTTTATTTTCAGCTTCAGTTGGGGTCCTGTGCATTGGGCAATTCAAAGTTTTTCCCTTCTACCTATGTCCACAAATGACTGTGAAAATACATTGTGTATTGATGGCCGGGCGCGGTGGCTCAATCCTGTAATCCCAGCACTTTGGGAGGCCGAGACGGGTGGATCATGAGGTCAGGAGATCGAGACCATCCTGGCTAACATGGTGAAACCCCGTCTCTACTAAAAACTACAAAAAACTAGCCGGGTGAGGTGGCGGCGCCTGTAGTCCCAGCTACTCGGGAGGCTGAGGCAGGAGAATGGCGTGAACCCGGGAGGCGGAGCTTGCAGTGAGCTGAGATCCGGCCACAGCACTCCAGCCTGGGTGACAGAGTGAGACTGCGTCTCAAAAAAAAAAAAAAAAAAAAAAAGAAAATACATTGTGTGTTGATTATGGGGCTACAAATAAATTTTAGAAAATAGGTGAATTCATGAATATAGAATCTGAAAATAATGAGGATCAACTGTATATCACTGGCCCCATGTTTGATTTTAAATTTATAGCACTCTAAACCTTTTGAATGATTTGTAAATATGTGTTTTTAGCATTGCTCAACCCTGAAACAGATCAACCAGATCAACCAGTGGGTCTGTCCCATCTAGTTTTTATGCCCTTCCATCCACATTTTACAGCCAGGCAGATTTACATCTACAAATGAGTCTTGCCTTATGCTGGACCCTCAAAGCATCCCACAATCCACCTCTGTGTAACTGTGTTTTATTGGAATACGATTCAATGAATTCATTATAAAATGGGAAACAAATTCCTCATCCCAGTTTTGACCTTTATGCCCACTATCTATGTGGACTTTGGTCAATTTTAATCACAAAAGCCATCTGCTATCAATATTTAAATGTCCATGCCATTGATATCATCAACTTTCTGAACATTCTGAGTTAAAGTCAGCTTTTGGATGAGTGACTGAAGGGCAGGGAAGGTTGACATTCAGGACTTATTTTTGCTTTGATTTTCCAGCCCTTTTGCCTCTTCTCTCTCAGCCAATAGCTAAGGTTCTTCCCCTCTTGGGGTCCAGGAGGAGAGTGGATTAAGAGAAAAGGCAGCCTTGGGCAGGTAGGATCTAGTGACCTGGACTTGTCCTCTGGTTATGGCAGCTTCCTATGTTACTTGTTTTCTTCTAGGGCCTCTGTGGGTTTCTCAGATATTTCCCTACTGGGAACCTCCATGCACAGTTACAATAATGTGAGCAATGCATCTACTAGCTGCTGCTGTTGCTTTTAAACTTCAGTCAAATTTTCCTACCTTTCCCATCCATTCCAGACAGTTCTCTTGGCTCCTGGCTGATTTTGTCCTGAAAGAACACCCACTCTGGGGGGGGTGGGGGGGGGGGGGAGGGTTTTATTTCAAAGGGCAGCTTACTTCCCAAAGCAGTTCAATCTCTTTCCTTCTGTCCTTCCCCTGGCTGAGAGCCCACCATTTTGCCTTTAGATTTCCTAAGCTTATAGCAGACACTAATCCCTTATTTCCTCAAACTTCAGAGGATACATATAAAACTCTAAAGTTTATCTTTTGAATTCCCTTTCACTTGGCTTGAGATAAAATTGGATATTTCTTTCCTTTTTCTGCGGGGAGGAGAAAGCTGAAAATACTTCAGTGATACCTTCAAAGCATCAGTGTTATGCCTTTATTGATTACAGAGGGACATTGGCCCATGGGGCAAAACCAGGGGCCCAGTTGCTTAGCATGTTGTACCTGCATATTCTGCAACCTTGTTTTGCAATGTGGCAACCATTATTTTGCTGGCCTTAGACTGAATTTTATCAATATTCTTTTTTTATTTTTGTTTCCTGGGAAAAGGACATGGGTTCTGTATTTATCAGATATTCTTTAAGTTCTTAATTTTTGATTTTCCATAAGTAAAGTAGTAAGGCATTGATATGGTTTGGCTCTGTGTCCTCACCCAAATCTTGTCTTGAATTGTAATCTAATAATCACCATGTGCTGAAATCACCTCCCACCAATCGCCAGGTGGGAGGTGATTGGATCATGGGGGCATTTTTTCCCCATGATGTTCTCATGATACTGAGTTTTTATGAGATCTGATGGTTTTATAAGGCAATTTTCCCTGTTCCTGTACACTGTTTGTAGCCTGCCACCATGTAAGATGTGCCTTTTCCCCTTCTGCTATGATTATGTTACTTGAAGCCTCCCAGCCATGTGGGACTGTGAATCAATTAAACCTATTTTCTTTATAAATTACCCAGTCTTGGGTATTACTTTATAGCAGTGTGAGAACAGACTAATACAAGTATCATCTCTGGAACCAGGTAGCCTAGATGCAAATGAGACTTAGAGCAAATTATATAATCTCATTATACCTTAGTTTTCTCATATGTAAAGTTAAGTGAATAACAGAATCTTGCTTATATTATTGTTGTGAAGATAACACTTAAAAAATCACTTAGAACAGGTTTGGCCAATGATAGCATTAAATGTTAGATATTATGCCTGGGAATATATTCTGGTTGTTTGCATAATTGAATAGCATCTTAACTAGATCTGAGTTAATTCTTGGATCTCACTTTCATTCTTTTAGAACTTTTTAATATTGTTCCATCATCTTATGGCATTTATTGTTGCATTATAGATTTGATGGCACCCTGACTATTTCTCTCCTTTGGGGGTAATTTGCTTTTGCTACCTATATACTTGAAGAATTTTTATCTTTGAGTTTATCCATATAATAGGTCTCAATATTGAGCATTTTAAAATCAAATTTTCCTGTTATCTGGTGTTTTTGTAATCTATTGTTTTCAGTCTTCATAATTAACTCTTCACTTTAGAAACATTTTTCTACATTTTATCTTTGAATATTTTTCCTCTTCCATTTATTGAATTATCCAATTGTGAACAAACAATTATCATTATACTGAACAATCCTTGCCTTCCATTATTCTCTATCTTATGTCTTCATTCTTTTTCTTTTTCTCAAGGCTTTCATGTGTCATTATTCAATTTTTACTTATGTCTGTTCTGTTATTGCTTTTATTTTATTTATAGAGATGCTGATTTGGTGATTAATTTGTTTTCTTAGGTCTGCAGTGTCTCCATCTCATTCTCTTTTTTATGGAATCTGGTGTCTTAGGTTGTATTAAAGTGTAAGTTAGTAAGTAGGACTCTTCTCCAGTTCTTGGTGTTATATGTTCTTCCTGGTTGAATTATTCATATTTATTTAAGTTTTACTTATGCTTTATTTTTTGGAAGAGGATATTGCCTCTCCACTCTCTAGAAAAGATAACTAGACAACTTACTGTTTCTTTTCCTTTTGACCATGTATGTACATATCAGATAAGGTAGTGTATTTGTGTTCTAATGGAGCCTCTGTGACTTTTTTTTTGGTCTTTTTACACTGTATTTGAGGCCAGTTCTTTCTAATGAGCTAAAGTTGAATACATGGTTATTTAATTAATTCAATCATTCATTTATGTACTAATTATTTTTTTTACTTTTACAATAGCCCTGGGATCATGAATAATTAAGGATGAACTCAACTGAGGGAATGCTCAGTTTTTTTCTTTGAATATTTCAATGTGTTTTACCTTCGGAGATTCTTTATTAATGTCTTTAACTGGGGTGCATTTCAATTCAGTTGGGAGGGTATTTCCCATTGTGACATATCACAGGTTTTTTCCCTCTCTGTATGTTTCTTTTTTTTTTTTTTTTTTTTTTTTTTTTTTTT
>NC_045440.1:87833015-87841011 GCF_002776525.5 Piliocolobus tephrosceles
TGTTAGCCAGGATGGTCTCGATCTCCTGACCTCGTGATCCGCCCGTCTCGGCCTCCCAAAGTGCTGGGATTACAGGCTTGAGCCACCACACCCGGCCTCTCTGTATGTTTCAATCTAATGAGTATCAATGAAGTATTCACTACTTTAGGAAGTCAGCTTGGTCTTTCATTTCTCTGTTTAAACTTATTGTTCTCAGTAGTGATTTCAAAATGTTCTTTCTTTAATTTTTTCATTTGTTGATACCACTCTTGGAGGCTGAAGTCAGAGGTAGGAACCTCCTATATGTGCCATTGTACTTTGCTATAGAAATGTTATTTACTTTAATGGAAATTCACATACAAATTGTTTAGGCCCCAAGTCCTTGACTCTTTTCTCTCATACCTTATATCTAACCTAATAGGAATCCCAGCTGGGAAGACCTTCAAAACAGTGTGCCCGGAATCTAATCCAGTCACTTCTATGTACCTCCACTGACAAAAATTGGGGCAGGGTCACCAGCATCTCTCTCATAGTTCATTTTCATAGGCTCCTAATTGGTCCTGGCTTTTATTCTTTATCCTCTATAGATTGTTCTTAGCATAGTGGCCAGGGTGGTTTTTTACAACAATTAATCAGATTATATCTGTCTTCTGTTCCAAAGCCTAGGAGAATAAAAGCCAGAGTCCTTTTGATATCCCACAATGTGGTACATGTTTTTCCCTCCTACATGACTTCACACCTAATACTCTAGCAATAACCCAGCCCTTCATTCTGTTCCAGGTATGTGGTCTTCTTGCTGTTTTTCAAAAATGCAAAATGTACCATCTCCTTTGCACTTATTCTTACTCATGCTGAAACCTTTTTTTTTTTTTTTTTTCTTATTCAGATATCCCATGCTAAGTCCTCAATAAAGGTTTTAATCAAACATCATTTTTTTCAGTAAGGCCAATTAAATTTTCAGCCTGTTCTTTCAACTCCGCCTTCTTCATCCCTCTTACCTTTATCATTTTTTTCTTTTTCCTTATCACTTATTAATAACATACTTATGTAATTTATTTGATGATGTTTCTTGTTTATCTGTCTCCTTTATCTAAAATGTAAATTCTGTGAGCTCAAGTCTCTATGTCTTTCTTGTTGACTGTTATATTTCTGGTGACTAGAAAAGTTTCTGGCATGTATTATTTGTGTAAAAAAAATTTATTGACTATTTTAAGTAATTAGTCATTTCTTCCCTAGGAAAGATAAGAAAATTATACTCAAACACCTTTTCCCTTGAAGCAGTGACTACCAGTTCATGCCCATGAAACTTGGCAGAGGGCACAATTCTCTTTTTCTGATTTTTATTTTGAAAGAAGTCCAGATCTGTTGGAATGCTTGAAAATAAAAGGAATACTTTTACAGCAGAGATCTGAAAAACAATATTAAAAATTTCATTGATTAATATTATCTTTTGTAGATATGAAGGGATATATTAAAAAATATTTTGTGATTGTTCCATATTTTATGGTTCTTGGTATTTTAAAATATTTGTCTCACAGGTTTTAAAAAGGAATGATAATAAATTGATTAAAAGGACAGAATGATTCCTGATTTTGCAATATCCTAAAATACCTAGATTATTAGAATATGTGATTACTTGTTATTTCATCATTATGATAATAAAAGGGAGACAGGGTAGCATGGAAAGAACAGTTTAGGACTTGGATAGGTCTTAGCAAAAAATGTCATCTGCTACTTAATCATGTGTGTTACCCTTGGCATGTTACTTAAATATTGTGAATTTTGTCAGTCCTTCTTTGTCAAGTAGGAGATAACAAAACTTTGTTAGTCCAATAGAAAAGGAGAAACCACTTTATGAAGAAAAGAGAAATCCCTTTTTTTTTTTTAAAGAGGGAGTTTAACCTAGGGCATTGAGAACACAGGTACTAGAGGATATGAGAAAACAAATAACAAAAAGTTAGCTAACCCAGAAATTACAATAAGAAAGACAAAGGGAGAAGAAGAAATAGCAGAGTCTGTGAACTAGGGTCACCTGCTGGCAGTGGGCTGGATCACACGGGACTAACTAGGAGACCAACCACTGCAGGAGATGGTGCCCAAGGAAAAGTGTGGGCACAAATACTCTGGATTCTCCTTTCTCTTGTATTCTAGTCTCCTTCCAGGACCTTTGAAAGTCCAATCCTAGTCAGAAGTCTGCTGACAGCGAGAACCACAGGGGAAGAACAAGGAATGAATCTATTAACACACAGGTCAAGAATCAGCAAAAAAAAAAAAAAAAAAAAAAAAAAGTTAAGAATTAAATGCGACATACTATATATATGAAGTCTATTACTGTGCTTTTTACATAGTAAATGATCAATAAACTATTAGTGCAATGATTTATAAATTACTGGAGACCACATAATTTATAAACAAAAGAGGTTTATTTGGCTCACAGTTCTGTACAGAAAATAGTGCCAGCATGTGCTCAGCTTCTGGGGAGGCCTCAGGAAGCTTTTATTCATGGGGGATGCTGAAGTGGGAGCAGGCACTTCTCATGGTGAAGGCAAGAGTAATATGCACTCATAATTATAGTTTGTTGATCACCTACTGTGTGAAAACCACAGTAATGTGCATTGTCTTTTCCTTTGTGTTTGCATGCATCAATTTTAAACACAATTTTAAACTTTAAAAAAGTGTAACTTATTTATAAAATTTCTCATGTGTAAATATAAACATTTTATATTACTCATTATTGCTACTCACACCCTTACTTTGTCCTAGTCAATTCTGTTTTTGTGAATTAGTATTTATCTAAAAACAAAACCCTGTAATTTTACTTTAAAATCACAGAGCACAAAAATCTAAGTGCTTATTTTACCAAATATAATTAAAGATAATACCAAGAACCAATCCATATACTCTACCAACAAAAGCACAGGATAGATATGCTGTCTAGGAGTTGTTTCTGGCAGAAAAATACCATATGCTACATGAAGGGGTAAGAAGGAACCTAAAACTAAGACCATACCAGTTTTAATTCAAACAGTATAATGAATTGTCTTACATGTTATTTAAACAAGGCTGCTCTTTGTAATTCATACCACTCTCAAGACTGAGCCTTTTGAAATTCAAACCATTCATTGTTGAACTTTGATACTTTAAAATACAACTGAAGTTAAAAAACAAAAAATGGGTGCTGATAAAATAAAAATCTGTTTTATTTGGGCAGGCATCACAAAAATTGTCTTGGATAATTCAAACCCAAGACATATTCCAAAATGCAATAGTTTGCTGCATGATTTAATTCATGTAATATGAGATACTTGTTGAAGATTTTTTAAAAAAATCGTTAAGTCTTTTTCTTTTTCTTTTTCTTTTTTTTTTGAGACGGAGTCTTGCTCTGTCGCCCGGGCTGGAGTGCAGTGGCCGGATCTCAGCTCACTGCAAGCTCCGCCTCTCGGGTTTAGGCCATTCTCCTGCCTCAGCCTCCCGAGTAGCTGGGACTACAGACGCCCGCCACCTCGCCCGGCTAGTTTTTTGTATTTTTAGTAGAGACGGGGTTTCACCATGTTAGCCAGGATGGTCTCGATCTCCTGACGTTGTGATCCACCCGTGTCAGCCTCCCAAAGTGCTGGGATTACAGGCTTGAGCCACCGCGCCCAGCTAAAAATCGTTAAGTCTTAAATATTGAAAAAAAAGCCTCAGGTCACCAAATCTATTTTGTAATAAGGAGAAGTAAGATTTGAAATAATTTAACTTAATATTTCTCCTAGTTAAAGCACAGTAGAAATCATGGTTGATAGTGTATTGACTGCTATCACTCACATCAGAAATGAAACATAATTTGTTTCCATGTTTTTGTACTTCTGCTTGCCTATTTATTAAGAAATATATATATTTCTTTTGACTGAGGAATTCGGTAGGATTACCATGCCAAAAATTGTGCCAGACATGTTAAACAAGCAAGGAAGACTTTATTCAAGATTATTGCAACAAGGGAAAGAAATTGAACTCAACTCTATTGAAACAAAAAGTGGGAGAGTTTTTAAGTTCTGGAGTGAGCTACTGGAAAAGGACTAAAGATCATTAGGGAGGAGGGCCCATATGATTATGCTATCTGTGTTTGCTAATTGGTACTTATGGAAGAGCCTGGGAGATGAAGGGGCTCTATCTTTCCTGATGAATATAATTCAAAGGGATCACTCCCAGGTGTTTGAAAAATACATTTCTGGGTTATAAAACTGAAAGAGACTGGGAGAAGATTTGTATCTCGGGGGCAGAGAAAGGATTTATGGTTGCAAGTTTTCTAGAGTAAATGCTCTAAGAAAAGGGAGGAAACCTGTCTAAAGTTCACTCATGCTGAGGAACACTGAGGCCATCTTGGTCAACAGATTCTACAGGCACCATTTGGGAGTTGAGATGTATGTTAAAGACAAGATTGAGCAAGCATCTATTTTCCCTAAATTCTGTCTGGTTTCTGATTGACCATTTTTACTTTATCACTCTAAATCAGGGTGACAAATGTGTCCTCCTCTCCTAAGATTTCTCTCTTCTCTGTCCCTTCAACCCTTACTTTAGTTCTAGGTGACCTTTATGGAGGATGGTAATATTTCCAAAACAGAAGGCATCACTTTTCCTATTTTCCTATAATTATAACAAGTATAAAATAAATTAACCAAGAAAAGGCCATTTTTGCATTGCTATAAAGAAATTCCTGAGACTGGGTAATTTATAAAGAAAAAAGGTTTAGTTGGCTCATAGTTCTGCAGGCTATACAGGAAACATAGTGCCAGCATCTGCTCAGCTTCTGGGGAGGCCTCAGGAAGCTTTTATTTATGGGGGAAGGTGAAGTGGGTGCAGACACTCCTCATGGTTAAAGCAGCAGTAAGAGAGAGACTAGGGGGTAAGAGGTAGGTGCCACACATTTTTTAAAAACCAGATATCACAAGAATTCAGCAGTTATCATGAAGACAGCACCATACCAGGCCTCACTTCCGTCAATAGAGATTACAATTCAATATGAGATTTGGGCAGGGACAGGTATTCAAACTATATCAGATGACAACTCCTCCTCTTTAATCTCCTCCTCTTCTTGCCTTGAATGTTTCTCTCTATAATGTAAGTTAATGTTTATCTAAGGTAAGATAAAGCTATTTAAACATTATGACTTTCTTATGTCAGTACCTAATTAAACATTGTACAATGTATCTTCTTTTTTTTTTTTTTTTGAGACGGAGTCTTGCTCTGCCGCCCAGGCTGGAGTGCAGTGGCCGGATCTCAGCTCACTGCAAGCTCCGCCTCCCGGGTTCACGCCATTCTCCTGCCTCAGCCACCCAAGTAGCTGGGACTACAGGCGCCCGCCTCGTCGCCCGGCTAGTTTTTTGTATTTTCTATTAGAGACGGGGTTTCACCATATTAGCCAGGATGGTCTCGATCTCCTGACCTCGTGATCTGCCCGTCTCAGCCTCCCAAAGTGCTGGGATTACAGGCTTGAGCCACCGCGCCCAGCCTACAATGTATCTTCTTATTGGCTGGTTGCTGCGGCTCATGCCTGTAATCCCAGCACTTTGGGAGGCTGAGGCAGGTGGATCACCTGAGGTCAGGAGTTCAAGACCAGCCTGACCAACGTGGCAAAACTCCGTTCCTACTAAAAATAAAAAAAATTAGCTGGGTGTAGTGGTGGGCACTTGTAATCCTAGCTACTTGGGAGGCTGAGGCAGAAGAATCTCTTGAACCCAGGAGGCAGAGGTTGCAGTGAGCCAAGATCATGTCATTGCATTCCAGCCTGGGCAACAAGAGTGAAACTCCTTCTTGGGGGAAAAAAAAAAATAAAACTTATTACTGATTTTCCTAAATGTATTTTCCCCATTTATTTTCATCTTTTCATACTGTAGAGAATGCCAAAATATTAATCTCATTGGAGATTTGATCCACAACAAAATGGAAGGTATTTACAGTACTTAAAAAATCCATAAGCTCGGGGCCAGGCACGGTGGCTCAAGCCTGTAATCCCAGCACTTTGGGAGGCCGAGACGGGCGGATCACAAGGTCAAGAGATCGAGACCATCCTGGCTAACCTGGTGAAACCCATCTCTACTAAAAAATACAAAAAAACTAGCCGGGCGAGGTGGCGGGCGCCTGTAGTCCCAGCTACTGGGGAGGCTGAGGCAGGAGAATGGCGTAAACCCGGGAGGCGGAGCTTGCAGTGAGCCAAGATCCGGCCACTGCACTCCAGCCTGGGCGACAGAGCGAGACTCCATCTCAAAAAAAAAAAAAAAAAAAAAAATCCGTAAGCTCTTATTTTTATATTTTTTAACTAGTGCATACTTTTGTATTATGTGATCCAATTTTCCATTGGTTTATATTTTATCTTTCAGATGTAAAAAGTATATTTTGAGCCTTCAGTGCTATGTTTTAGCAGTTGAAGTATGAACTTTGCCCTTTTTGAAATGGTAATTCTGTTTTTTTTCCACTAAGTAAGTTTTCGTTGTTTCTTTTCTATGTTACTGATGGTATTTCATCACCTGAATAAATGCTTCCCATCTTGATTTTAATTTTCTTTAAAATTAAAATCAAGGTGAAATTAAGTCACTTACTATACTTCAGTGGAATTAGGACGTGTTTATTACAGACAAATGTATTTTAGATAACATTCTTAAAGTTTTCCTTAAAAATTTACAGAAGAATGTTTAGATTTCTATTGAGACGTTTGTCATACATTTTTTTTTTTTTTTTACTAAATTTACTGTGTATTTATTAAATTTTCAAACATCTAGATAAGATGTTGAGCAGATTTTTTTTTCCTTTATAGGACATTGCTCACAAGATCATTAAATGACTCCAAAAACATAATTCATGTATGGGTAATTATAAATGATACTTGAGGTGAGGGATGAAAAAATAACTGGTCCTCACAAATTAATATTTTTGTCTGCACACTCTCATTGTTTTCATACAGATTTTAAAATTACTCAGGTTTGACATTTTACATTGAGGTTTTGGAATTTTATCTATACTGACTACTATGAAATTGAGATATTTCTCTTACTAAATACTGGTTTGAAATCTATATCATTAATTTGTTGTTTTTTCAAATGCCAGTTCACGGCTAATATAATGAGTGGCTATTAAGTCCAATATGTGCTCTGAGGTTCTCCCAGTTGTTTTTAATGTAATCTTTATCTGAATCTATTTACAGTAGTTTCTAAGCATATGCTTTAGTGTTCTCTAAGTTTGATGAGTTCCTTGTTATATGCTTAATTTAGTTTTAGAAACACTAAATATGGGAATCTGGAGGTGAACGTCACAGTACTGATTTTCTTACATGTTTTACACGGTAATTACTGTTTTTAACTAGAACCTTTGCGTTTTTTGGCCGGGGCAGGGGCGGAGTGGATGTTCTAATTCCACTGAAGTACAGTAAGTGACTTAGAAGTCCTTTCTGTAGAACTTATCCAGTGAAAGTTAGTTTTTGGATAGGCTGGGGTTTACTTTATTAATGCATGTCTGAATGCTCAGTATTGGTAAGTCAAATATATCCTTGCATCTAAGTCCCTGCTGAGTGAAAGGTTTTGCTACAGCTAAAAGTCTGAGAAGAAAAGCAGAAATCATCAGGGAGTTAGCTTTATGCATGAAAGACCCACAGGAAACAAAACTGAGTTGATGTTACCAATAGGAGCAATTAATAAAGAATGGTTTTGTGCCAGAATGTTCCTGTAAGCTTATTTGAGGAATCTGTATTTCTTTGCTTTACCAAACAACCTATATTCATCTTCCTTATAAATAAAACTTCCTATTCATATTGCTAAAAAAATGGTTTGCTTGGATACAAAAAAGGAGTTTTTGCTCACATTTTGAATACACTTAGATACTTTCTTATTCAGTCTGATAATCTTTGTCTTTTCATTGTGACATTTATTCAGTTTGTTATTTAATATAATTTAAGTTGAAATTTTCCATATAACTATTGTTTTTCTATTTGACCTAGCCATTATTGCTTTTTTTTTTTTTTTTTTTTTTTTTTTTTTTTTTTTTT
>NC_045440.1:87841111-87956947 GCF_002776525.5 Piliocolobus tephrosceles
TGCCGTGGCCAGATCTCAGCTCACTACAAGCTCCGCCTCCCGGGTTTTACGTCATTCTCCTGCCTCTGCCTCCCGAGTAGCAGGGACTACAGGCGCTCACCACCTCGCCCGGCTAGTTTTTGTATTTTTTAGTAGAGATGGGGTTTCACCGTGTTAGCCAGGATGGTCTCGATCTCCTGACCTCGTGATCCGCCCGTCTCAGCCTCCCAAAGTGCTGGGATTACAGGCTTGAGCCACTGCGCCCGGCCACTTTACCATTTTCTTGGTTTCTTTCCTGATAATTTTCTGGCTAGCTACATATTTTTTTTATTTCCCCAGAAATTCCTACGTATCTCTTTAATTTACTAGAGTCTATGATAAATTAGTGCTTTTATATTTCTAGAAAATTATAATCTTAAAATAGTCTAATGCCATTCAATTCTCTTTGCCTTCTGCTCTTTTTCTGTCATTTAATTTAATTCTACATATATTTTCATACTCCCAAAACATTTTTTTTTTTTTTTTTTTTGGGATGGATGCTCCCTCTGTCGCCCCGGCTGGGGTGCGGTGGCCGATCTCCGCTCCCTGCAAGCCCCCCCCCCTGGGTTCACGCCATTCTCCTGCCTCAGCCTCCCAAGTAGCTGGGACTACAGGCGCCCGCCAACACGCCCGGCTAATTTTTTGTATTTTAGTAGAGACAGGGTTTCACCGTGTTAGCCAGGATGGTCTCGATCTCCTGACCTTGTAATCCGCCCGTCTCGGCCTCCCAAAGTGCTGGGATTACAGGCTTGAGCCACCGCGCCCGGCCACTCCCAAAACATTTTTATTTTATTTTCTTTTTATTTTTTTGAGACTGAATCTCATTCTGTCACTCAGGCCAGAGTACAGTAACGTGATCTCAGCTCACTGCAACCTCTGCCTCCCGGGTTCAAGGGATTCTGCTGCCTCAGCCTCCTGAGTAGCAGAGACTACAGGCACGTGCCACCACACCCAGCTAATTTTTTGTATTTTTAGTAGAGACAGGGTTTCACCGTATTAGCCAGGATGGTCTTGATCTCCTGACCTCGTGATCCACCCACCTTGGCCTCCCAAAGTGTGCTGGGATTATAGGCATGAGCCACCACACCTGCCCCCCAAAACATTATTACTTTTATTTTATACAGTTGATATTCATTTAAATTCACCTATACATTTACCCTTTCTGGTACTCTTCATTTCCTCCTGCATTTCTATGACATAATATGGGGTCAATTTTCTTCTGCAGGAAGAACTTTTAGTATTTCTTTATAGCTTACATCTTCTGGTGACAAATTCTCTTGGCTTTTGTTTATCTTAAGCATCTTCATTTTATCTTTATTTCTGGAGTATATTAGAGAATTCTAAGATGCAATAATTTTGTCAAGTTCATTAAAGATGTCAGCCTACCATCTTCAGGTGGCCTTTGCTGCTGCTTCTCTTTCTTCTCTTCCTCCTATTCCTCATCCTTCTTTTGTCTTCTTTTTTTGAAATGTCACCTAATAGTTTTATTTGTGTATTTGAAAGGAATATCCTCTCCTATCTCTGTGGCTACTTTTAGGTTTTTCTCCTTATCTTTAATTTTTGGAATTATTTTTTCCTAAAATTTGTTGTTTTTTGATATTTCAGGTTAATAAAATTCAGTGAAGTTGCAGCTTGTGGTCTTTCATTAGTTTTGGGGAAGAAAATGAGACATAGGCTGCTCTAATATTCTTCCTACCTTTTCCCCCCCACTTCTCTTAGTACTAGAAATGCATGAGTTAGATGTATAGGCAATGGTTCATGCGTTCCTGACACAATCTTTTTTCTTACTCTTTCATCTCTTCAGCTTCAGTCTGACATTGATCTGTCTTCCATTTCTCTAATGCTCTGTTTTATATCTAATCTGTGGTTAAATCCATCTACTAGGTTCTTTTTTTCTGTGCTTGTATTTTTATTTCTAGAATTCACATTTTACTCTTTAAAAAAATCAACTCCAGGCCAGGCGTGGTGGCTCACGCCTGTAATGCCAGCACTTTGGGAGTTTCAGGTGGGTGGATCACCTGAAGTCAGGAGTTCGAGACTAGACTAGCCAATATGGTGAAATCCTATCTCTACTAAAAATACAAAAATTCAGGCATAATGGTACCTGCCTGTAATCCCAGCTGCTTGGGAGGCTGAGGCAGGAGAATTGCTTGAACCCAGGAGGCAGAGGTTGCAGTGAGCCATGATCACACCACTGTACTGCAGCCTGGGCAACAGAGCGAGACTCTGCTCAAAAACAAAAAACAAAAAAACTCCCATTCTGTGGTGAAATTCTCCATGTTTTCACTTGTTTTCTTGAACACTGAAAACATTATTTTTTTTAATTGATATCTGAGACTTTCAATGTCTGACTTCCTCGTAGGTGTGTTTCCAGTCTGGGTTTTTTTCTTTATATTTGATGACTTGTTTTGTTCTCTTACTAGTATTTGTTTGTAAACTGGACGTTGAGTGTGAAATGTTGTAGAGACTCTGGATGATGGTATCTTCTTTTGGAGAGGATTTAATTCTTTTCTGGCAGAAAGAATAGAAATGTGTCATCTTGTTGCAATCATAGTTGGAGAATCTATGGCTCATTGAGTCTTTCTAGGGGCTTGCCCTAACCTTTGTAGGATTTTCAGTTTAAAAACATGGATGTTTATTAGAGTCTTTTTTTTTTTTTTTGCAGTGCCTAAATTCCAATATTTACTCTTACAGCAGTGTGCAACTAAAGAATTCTCTGCTTAGATTGTATCCTCTTAGGTTTATTTTCTGCTTGACTCTTTGGCCTCTGCCCTTGTATATAGCTTATTAATCATCAAATGGGGCTTGAGGGGAAAAGTGGCAAAGATAATTGGGGTTGCCTCTGTCAGTTTCCACTTGGCAGAATTTTGACCCATTGTCTATCTTGGTTGTGTTTCATACATTCAAAATATTGTCTTTCGTTTATTTGTTCTTGTTGAAAAATCATAAAAGTTGGATAATTTTATTTTTTCTTCATTTGGAGGTAGGGATGTGGGGCTGAGACACATTAACCTGAGACAAGCTACTTTATAATAACCAGGAATGGAAGTACTTATTAAAATCTTCATCTAAACATTTTGTAAATAAAAATCTTTATAGATGAATTAAATCTTTATTTTATTCTCATTTGAATAATAAAAAGCATTTTAACTTAAGAAAAACATTATGTAGCAAGGACACATTTTCTTTTTTTCTATTTTAGGAGTTTTACGATTAGATATTGTCAGTTTGTTCCAGTACACTAATTTAAAAAACAAACATGAGACTCATTTTGTTTTTATGGAAGACTAATTGAAACTCTGGATAAGATAAACAAAAATATTAGAAGAATAGCTCAGATAATTGACACTAAGAATAATTTTAGATGGAATAATTTGTGCTTGAAGGGAAAAAACAGATTAATTCTGGGAATTCAAGAGCTAAAGAACATCTGGGAACCTTGTTTTGTATTTATACAAAAGAATTTACATTATTCTACAGAACACAGAAATTCCTACTGTAAATA
Organism: Piliocolobus tephrosceles; assembly: GCF_002776525.5. Lineage (NCBI taxonomy): Eukaryota > Metazoa > Chordata > Mammalia > Primates > Cercopithecidae > Piliocolobus > Piliocolobus tephrosceles. The sequence goes on from NC_045440.1 coordinate 87,844,635, forward strand.
AAGTGATGAAGGTGAAATTCTCTAGTGGACATGTAGCTCTGTTGTAGGACAAGTTCATTGTGGTCTGAATTTACAAGAGAGAAAGGACTAGAAAGTCACTAAATTAACTTTGAAAAATGACTTCTTTAAGAGCAGATAAATGAGTAGGAAATTTTTGTCCATTTGATAGTAGAGGTCATTGGTTGCAGAAATGTTGGCAATTTTGTTGGTCGTTCTTGTGGTTGTTGACTTTTGTGGGAGCAGGTTTGTGACTAATACATATAACATGTTGAAGACTAAGGTCTGATTTTTTGTCTTACCTAAATTCCTGCCTAAGTGGTCTAGGGAGTCATGCCTACAAACCACAAATTCTCATCAGATGGGTTTTCTTTAACCCTGTATATTGTGACTTACTTTTCAACCTAACTCTGGCATAACATTATGAGACAAGGAAAAAAATATTTAACCCAAAATATATTGCCTTACCAGACCTTAACATTGCCCTGCAAAGTCTCTTGTGGGAAGAATTCACATTCTATAGAGAATCCCCTACCCCTTTTGTTTTCCTTCCTTCCTTTGCAGATCCAGGAGACAACCAACTAAGCTCCAGGCACCCTTTTAAGTCCTACAAAGAAACAATTTACAACCTGCTCTTTCTAAAGTCTGCTATCTAAGAACTTCCTCTGAACAATAAAACTTGATCTCCACAGTCCTTTACCTTTAATCTGAACATTCCTTTCTATCAATCCCAGGTCTTCAGACAACTTCAACCAATTATCAACCAGAAACCGTTCAAATTTACCTATAGCCTGGAAGCCCCCGCTTTGAGTTGTCTTGCCTTTCCAAACCAAACCAGTGTATTTCTTAAATGTATTTGATTGATGTCTCATGCATCCTAAAATACATAAAACCAAGGTGTACCCCAATCACCTTGGTCACATGTTCTGAGGACCTTCTGAGGGCTATGTCAGAGGCCATGGTCACTCATATTTGGCTCAGAATAAATTCCTTCAAGTATTTTACAGAGTTTGACTATTTTTGTCAACAATATAAAGGGAGACTGGCGCCCAATATGGTGCCTCAGAGAAGACTTAAGACCCCAAAGGAGTTGCCTGAAAGTGGAGCTAAGGTACCAGCACGGGCACATTGAAGCCTCACTGAATTCAATCTTCTCCTCCAGTAGAACTGGTAAGTCCTCCTGAGCCCAGGACCTCCCTTAGGTTAATCGTCCTTGATTTATTCTAAGCTGGTTTTTCCTAGGAAGTTGTTGTTAAAGGATCCTAATGCAAGTTTGGAGGTGCATTTCTAAAGGGTCTTCTCAATTGTTTTTCTCTCAGAATTAACTAAGAATAACGAGAAAACAAGTAGAATGAGCCCCTTTTGAGCACTTCTCGAAAGGGGTTCTCAAAAGAAGTTTTATGGTACCTCTACTTGAAGTAATATGGTTTTTGTGCACAGTTTACTTTAAGAATAAAAAGTCCTAGGGTTGACCTGCAAACTATAGAGTTTCTATTCTAAGTTCTCTTTTTCTCTTTTCTTTTCTGCTTGCTTTACATCTGCTGTTACTTTTCTATTGAGATAAAAAAAAATAACTGCTGTTTGGATCTAACAGTGTTTTTTTTTTTGCCAGAAAATTTATATTCATCTCATGGCTAAAGTACTAAAGTAAAGCTATGGGATCTTTGTGTTTGTATGTATATGCATGTGTATATTTAAAGACCTTTATAAATTCTATAACGTTATGTTTAATTGGCAGTTAAATGTTTTAATTACCCTCTGGCACACCAAACTTTTCCTCCCTATACCGTATAATGTAAATTTTGCTATCTAATCTTCACCTGAGTTATTTCCTTTAATATGCAAATTTAGGGCTATTTAGCTAACTACTGCCGAGGGTGATGCAACATATTACCAAAAATATAAGTCTAAAATAGAAAAAAAAGGAAAACAAGTCTTTTATAAATCTATAAAATACTTGTATCAGAATGCCTAAATACATCTACATATTAAGTGTGTGTATACAATATTTTCACTACTAAAAATATATATAGAGCTCTAATCCATTGGCTTAAAAATAGCACTCAAAATACTAAAAAACAAAAACAAAAGAGTAGTCAAATGCTTTTTCAAGTTCATGTGATTTAAGTAAAATCTTTACTAAATAAGCCAGCATTAAAATTATCAATATATAATATCAGCAATGTCTTTGGAATTGTTAGCAGTTTTTTTGTTTTTTGTTTTGTTTTTTTTTTTTTTGCATCTGTTGATCAAGTAGTTTCATGTTTATTCCTGTAGAATACTATAAGATTTGCCATAAGGGTTATAAACTATAAAACCCAGCCCAAGACAGAATGATCTTTGCTTGTATGTGCTTATAAAATATTGTTGGCTTCAATGAAAACAGCTAAATACTGAGTTATTGGTATAAATACCCTAAAAACTAACCATAAGCTTTATTACGAAAGTAAATATCTGAGATTCACTGCTATAAAAATGGTTTATAGAAAAATACCATAATTATTTGCTATCACAGTTTTTGTAAATAATCTAGGTAAACTACAAGATTAATCATGTAAATGTAATGAAATAAATGCTTGTAAGCAAACTTGTCATAATTTAGGATCTAAGGTTATTATTTGATATAAGTGTCTTGTTTTTCTAAGACCAGCCGAGCGGGCGCAAAAGAACCAGCGGGTAGGCAAGTGTAACAGCAAAACTGCACGTTTATTTTGGTAACCTAAGGTGTGCGGGAGAAGTCTGTCGGCCTCCTGGGAAGGAGGCCGGCAGAGTCCCCCCGTGGGGCTCTCCCACGGACTTCCCACAGTCCCGACATCCCGACAGGACTGGGGCTGTGAGAGGGCCGCACGGCTCAATGGCGGAGAGCGGCTTTTCTAGGAGTGGGAGGGCAATAGGTGGGGCATGGGCGTGTCAGGGGCGTTCCGCAGGTGCGACCAGGTAAATCTTGGTCTCTTCAGATTGACGTCACCTGGCGCATGCCCAGTTGGTCTGCACCTTCCCGGGCGCCGGCTGCATTTTCGCGCGCGCGGGAGGAGTTGGGGGTGGGGGGATGAAGAACCCGGAAGTGCACCATCTTGCCTCCGTTCGTCCAAACAATAAGTATCTGGGTAATTTATAATTTAAAAATTATAGGAAAACTTTTTTTAACATTCTTATTACAGATAAAATATCTTTGTTTAATCCAGACCTTATTTAAGTGTTAGGTTTAAAACAAGGTAAAAAAAAAAAAAAAAAAATCAGGAAATAATAGATGTAAAGAAAGTTAAAGATGTAAAAAGCTATTTTTGGTAAAGAATGTAAAAAGAAAAATTATTTTATATAAAAAAGAATCTCGTATGGTAAATTTTTGCCCTAAAATAAAATAACTGTGTTGTTCAAAGAAGAAAGATATTTAGGGTAAAATGAAAAGTCTAACCATTGTGAATGATCTATGTAAGTCATAATAAGGTTAGTAAAATGAATTTATAAGGGGGTTGTATAATTCAGTTGGCTATAATTAAAAAGAAATCATAATCTTTCTAGAAATGGGTATTTAATACTAAAAAACATACACTAATACAAAACTAAATAATTGGTTAAAACAAGATTTTATTACAAATACTGACTTTTTTTGTTTTTTGAGACGGAATCTTGCTCTGTTGCCCAGGCTTGGAGGCTGGAGTGCAGTGGCACGATCTTGGCTCACTGCAAGCTCCACCTCCCAGGTTCATGCCATTCTCTTGCATCAGCCTCCCAAGTAGCTGGGACTACAGGCACCTGCCACCACACCCAGCTAATTTTTTTCTATTTTTAGTAGAGACAGGGTTTCATCATGTTAGCCAGGATAGTCTCCATCTCCTGACCTCGTGATCCGCCTGCCTCAGCCTCCCAAAGTGCTGGAATTACAGGCATGAGCCACCATGCCCAGCCAAATATTGACTTATTTTTAATGCAAAAAGTTTTTAAGTTTTTAAATTCTATAATTTGTTTATTTGACATTCTTCAAATTGGTATCTTTAAAATACCACTCTTTCTCTTTTAAAAAGGCCTTAAATGATGACTTTCTCCTTCACCTTTTGTTGGCTCCTATAACTTTTACTAATCTAAGTAAGGGAAAAAATTGTTTTTGAAAACAGGCAAATATAGCATCTTTTTTTTTTTCTTTTTTTGCATTTTTTAGTAGAGACGGGGTTTCATTGTGTTAGCCAGGATGGTCTCGATCTCCTGACCTCGTGATCCACCCGTCTCGGCCTCCCAAAGTGCTGGGATTACAGGCTTGAGCCACCGCGCCCGGCCCATATAGCATCTTTTAAACATGCGTTTTAGCTCACGCCTATAATCCCAGCATTTTGGGAGGTTGAGGCGGGTAGATCGCTTGAGGTCAGGAGTTTGAGACCAGCCTAACCAACATGGTTAGGTGAAACCCAATCTCTACTAAAAGTACAAAAATTAGCCTGGTGTGGTGGCAGGCACCTATAATCCCAGCTACTTGGAAGGCTGAGGCAGAAGAATCGCTTGAACTCAGGAGGCAGAGTTGCAGCAAGGTGAGATTGCGCCACTGCACTTAGCCTGGGCAATAGAGTGAGACTCCGTCTCAACAACAACAAAAAAAAAACAAAAAAACCTTTTATTCTGTATAGCTGTTATACCTCTATTCTATCTTTATATGTGATGTGTCCTGTGGAAGTAATATTTCACTTTCAAACTACATAAAATAGCTCTAATCGAATAACTTAAAAATGTAAGTGATTATCAGATTGGTAAAAGCTAGCTCAGAAGCCTTGTAATTTATATAACCTTAGTAGTCTTTGATAAAAATTAATTTGGTACATTTAATCTCAAAACTCTCTGATAATAAAAAATTCTTAAAGTCATGTTTAAACCCTCAGGATTTTTCCCACCACTGGAAATTTGGGTTACTAAAAAGTTAAAATAATAAAAGCATAAAATAAGGTTTTGTTAAAATTTTATACAATACAAGGATGTCAATTTTCAATAAATCTAAGGTTTTTGGTTAAGAAACTTTAAAACTTGCTTTAAAATAAAGAAAATTATACAGATAAAATTAAAAAAAATATATCTAGGGCAACAAAACCCTAAGTCCTATGGTTACCAAGAAAATAGTCAATATAGGGAAAGGGCAAAACCAAGTAACTATTTAAAAACCAAAGGGTATAATGTTAAGGAATTGTTTCATTTTGTAGATTAGTATCATTCAACTTCTTAAAAAAAAAAAAAAAACCTTAGTGGGTTATAGAAATAACTACTTTAAAAACAAACTTCTTAATTTTAAATGGTACAAAATGTAAGTGCTTGTTTGAATTAATGCAGGACCCACAGCTCATTACTGAACAATCACTGATGCACAGGGAGCTATTCCTAAAAAAGCAATCAGCCTAGTAGGCCAGATAATGCCATTATAAGGTCTGTTTGCCCTGAGAAGGGGACTGCCCAACTCTCCCTATAAAATACCAAGTAAAGTACCCCAGATGAAACCATTAATATGTTTCATATGCAAGCCATGTTGGACTAGCTTTATGATAACTGGGATATCCTCCCACCTAATATGTCTATTACTCAGGTCATGGTAAATATGGGGACTAAAGGGGCCCCTTTTACATAGGTACTCCTCCCACAAAATCATAGGTTTATTTAAGAAGCCTTATCAAATCTGCTGTCCCTCATAGGTCATGCAGATGCAACCTCCTGCCGGGAACCCAGAACCTTTTCACCAGAAAAGGTAAAACGGTCTAGGGGTAAAACGGCTTTCTGGAACCAGAACACAAAAACATACAGGTTAATAGAATTATAAAATGTAAGATGTTTAAACAAGCTTTATGTAAGCTAGCCATAACCACTTTTACTTAAATGCCTCATAAAAAAGGTACTCTATCTAGCTGGGAATGTTTTCCCTTTCTAACACTATGAAACCGAAGACATGTAAATCTGCTCATATAAATTCTCCACTGCATAGCCTTTTGTGTGGAGCATTTATCGGGGCTAATAGCAAAAACTGTAAGTATTTTTCAGTAACAATGACTCAGCTAGAGAATTTCTACTTGATGGGGCATTTACTGCTTTGCTATAGAATATTAACTAAAGCTATCCCTATATTAATGGAAGTAATGTTTCTTAAAAAGTTTCATAATAAAATAAAAATGGTTTACATGAAATCTTGCTACCTAATAAGCAAAAAGCCTCTCTTCTAAAACTAATTGTAAGGAGTTGCTAAATTCCACAGTGCCTAATAGTTCTAGTGAGCTGTTTGGTCTGTAAATGGCATTTCCAAGGTAAACAAACATCTTGTTTCAAAAGCTGCTGCTCTGGTTAAAGAAGGATATATATGTGTGTGTGCGCGCGTGTGTGTGTGTACATGTATATATATGTGTGTGTGTGTATATATATTTTTTTCTCTTTTACTTGGGGAAAGTATGTTTTTATAGGGAAATTTACCTAAGTCCTCCAGAATTCAGCTTATAGTTCTATGGCAATATAGTTGTCTGCATAAGTTCAATAATAATTTTTTTTTTTGAGACGGAGTCTCGCTCTGTCGCCCGGGCTGGAGTGCAGTGGCCGGATCTCAGCTCACTGCAAGCTCCGCCTCCTGGGTTCACACCATTCTCCTGCCTCAGCCTCCGGAGTAGCTGGGACTACAGGCGCCCGCCACCTCGTCCGGCTAGATTTTTGTATTTTTTTAGTAGAGACAGGGTTTCACCAGGTTAGCCAGGATGGTCTCGATCTCCTGACCTCGTGATCCGCCCGTCTCGGCCTCCCAAAGTGCTGGGATTACAGGCTTGAGCCACCGCACCTGGCCAATAATAATTTTTTAAAAAACAAAGACACTGGTTATTTTACCAAGACTGAAACTAAAATAACCTATTTTTAGGTAAAGTTTGAGTAAAACTGACTTTAAAAAAATTCTGGCCGGGCACAGTGGCTCACGCCTATAATCCCAGCACTTTGGGAGACCGAGGCAGGCAGATCACCTGAGGCCAGGAGTTCGAGACCAGCCTGACCAACACGGAGAAACCCCATCTCTACTAAAAATACAAAATTAGCCCAGTGTGGGGGCGCATGCCTGTAATCCCAGCTATTCAGGAGGCTGAGGCAGGAGAATCTCTTGAACCCGGGAAACAGAGGTTGCAGTGAGCCAAGATAGCACCATTGCACTCTAGCCTGGGCACCAAGAGCAAAACACTGTCTCAAAAAAAAAAAAAAACAAAAAACAAACAAAAAAAATTCTATATTGCCAATCAATTTCTTACTCCATTTTATGCAAATAATCAGGCAAACATAATAAGCCTAAAACTTACCTTGCACAAATTGGCCTTGCTATAATATTCTCTTTAATAAAAAAGGTGGCTAAAAAAATTGTTTCAGCTGGGCGCAGTGGCTCACGCCTGTAATCCCAGCTCTCAGGGAGGCAGAGGAGGGAGGATAGCTTGAGCCCAGGAGTTCGAGACCTGCCTGGGTAATACAGCGAGACCCCGTTCTCCACAAAAAGGAAAAAAAAAAAAAAAGACAAAAAAAAAATTGTTTCAAAAGCAAAGCATAACATTTAATACTGGATTTCAATTGTTTCAAAGGCAAAGCATAACATTTAATACTGGATTTCAGCCCTGACTTTTTAAGTACAAATTAAATCATTATTTCTTGGCTATAATAATCCTCTAAAAAGTACTAAATTATTATTTTTTTTTCATATTTTTATTTGGTACCCTAAAGGAGTAGCTTCCTTTACCTGGTCTAACATACAAATTACTATTATGTCAAACTATAAATATTATTTATGTCTTTTTGTTTTACTTCCAAAAAAACCCAAAATCATGGTAAAGACCAGAGATATAAATCTCCCTCATTCGGCATCCCACTGGGCCCAGATCTGTTTCACCGCTAATGCTCTGCTGCTAAAACTATACAAGCTGCCTCCCTCTAGGCCCAGGGACCATTGCGGAAGAGGTAGGCACGTAAGATTGTAAGGGCCAGTTTTAAGGGATAAAATTAAAATAAAATCAAACCCTTCAAATCAAAAAGGGGGTAGAAAAAATGCCTAAACAGCTGGAAAACAATTTGGTTGCCTTAACTATTATGTGTCACTTTTGCATCCACCCCAACCATAAAAATTTTCTGCTTACTATAAAATTAAAGGAAAATATTTACTAACAGGATAAAATACCTTGTAACAAAGTCTCCTGGGTATAATACTCCCAATTATGAGTTGTAAAAATAAATCTATCTATACGTATTTAATTTTTCAGAACAATGCTTCTGTTTGTATCGCTAATTGCTATAAGTCTGTAACAAAAACCAAGCTCACAAAAGCTCAACACATAAAAGTTAAAATAAGTCTGTCTCATAGCTTTTCCTTTTGGTTTTTCTATCTACCTTTTTACTTAAAACAAACATTTTAAAAAGTAACAGATGCCTGTCCACATCCGTTTTTATCTGGCCTAAAACAATCAATTGGCTGTAAGTCTTTTAACTCTTAAGGCCTCAGCTGTAAGAAGTCCTTCCAAGAAAAAAATAACACTGTAGATTCATATAACTTTCCCTGTAAAAAAACCTTTTCTCTCCCAAATACCAGTATATAGTGAATACAAATTTGGGGAGAAAAATAGATTTGTCTACTGTTAACACGTCTACAACAATTTAAACACCAAGAACCAGGCATTTCTTGCATTTAATTTATACCCTCTTCAGGATCCTATATCTATAAAGATAAATTAGCCAGAAAAAGATTAAATTTGGCCGGGTGCAGTGGCTCACACTTGTAATCCCAGCACTTTGTGAGGCCAAGGTGGGTGGGCCACCTAACATCGGGAGTTCGAGACCAGCCTGGCCAGCATGGTGAAACCCTCTCTCTACTAAAAATACAAAATTAGCCAGACGTGGTGGCAGGTGTCTGTAATCCCAGCTACTCGGGAAGCTGAAGCAGGAGAATCGCTTGAACCCAGGAGGCAGAGGTTGCAGTGAGCCAAGATTGTGCCACTGCACTCCAGTCTGGGCAATAGAGCGAAACTCCATCTCAAAAAAAACAAAAGATTAAATTTATTAAATTCTAATTTAATGTTGGTCCTACAATTCTCAAGTAAGATTTATCACAAGGTTCAAATAACCCTTAATAAGGAAGGGAAACATATTGTAAGTCTAATCAAAAATATAATAATGCATATGGGTTTTTTTCTGGCTAATTAGTTTGTTTACTGCCCTCTATTTCTACTTGTAACCTTGGATGCCCAAACCTTCACTATCTTTATCATATTTATTACTATATTAACATGAAATATTTTCTTGTAAAAGTTATGCCAAATACAGCAGAAGAAAAGGCACAATTAAAGACTCGAATCATAATAGCTCAAAAAATCTGATCTAGGATTTTTTTTTTTTTTAAACAAACCCTAGGCCTAACTCCATCTCACCCCTTAAACAATTGGCTATTATATCAGGTCAAACCATGTCCTCCCCCATTATCCAAATCACTAATATTTAAAACTGTTGCCACCAATCAGACTACACTGGGTATAGGCATTCCTAGTGCTGTGAAACCTCGCTAAATGACCAAATCAAACACCCCTAAGAATAAGCCCCTTAGTGCTGTGGGAACTGATGCTGTTTCGTTGACCTGTAGGTGCATTCTGTGGAATGCTTTTTGGCCAAGAGTGGGGACTAAGGACTAAGCTCTGATTTTTTTTATCTTACCCAAATTCCTACCTAAGGGGTCTAGGGAGTCATGTCCTACAAACCATAAATTCTCATCAGATGGGCTTTATTTAACCCTATATATTATGACTTAGTTTTTAATCTAACTCTGGCATAACATGAGATAAGGAAAAAAAGGTTTAACCCCAAAATATATTTCCTTGCCATACCTTAAAATTGCCCTGCAAAGTCTCTTGTGGGAAGAATCCACATTCTATAGAGAATCCTCTTGCCCCTTTGTTTTTTTTGCTTCCTTCCCAGATCCAGGAGATAATCAACTAAGATCCAGACAGGCTTTTAAGTCCAACAAAAAATCATTTACAACCTGCTCTCTCTAAAGTCTGCTCTCTAAAAAGCTTCCTCTGCATAATAAAACCTGGCCTCCACAATCCTGTATCTTTAACCTGAGCATTCCTCTCTGTCAATCACAGGTCTTCAGACAACCTCAACCAATTGTCAGCCAGAAAATGTTCAAATTTCTCTGTAGCCTGGAAGCCCCTGCTTTGAGTTGTCCTGCCTTTCTAAACTTGTGTATTTCTTAAATGTATTTGATTGATGTCTCATGCATCCTAAAATACATAAAACCAAACTGTACCCCAATCACCTCAGGCACATGTCTCAGAACCTCCTGAGGGCTGTGTCACTGGCCATGGTCACTCATATTTGGTTCAGAATAAATCTCTTCAAATATTTTAGAGTTTCACTCTTTTCATCAACAATGTTAATTTTTTTTTTTATTCTGTCCAAGTACTTGTATAAATGTTTGTTCAGTAAATTTTCTTATTGTGTGGGAATACTTTTGTATCAATTGTATTATTATCCTATTATATTTCAGTGCATTGTTCATATTATACAGATACAAGAAATGTGTATGAATAATAAGATGTTATTTGGGAGCAATCTTTCTTCCAAATTTGAACTAATTTGAATTACCGACATACCTTTTAGTTATTTAGTATTCTGTTGGCTACATTTGCTTATCAAAGGTTAAAATTTAGATTTATTGATTTAAACCAGTAGTTCTCAGCTATTGACCAAGTGCCTCCAGGGCACATTTCACAATAAGCGGAGACACTTTTCCTTGTTTGCACAAAGGAGAAGGTCCCATTGATACCTGTAGGGTAGAGGCCAGATGCTGTTTTGTACTTAAAAGCACACAGGGGAGCCCATTACAACAAAGCTTTATCCTGCTCAAAATATCAGTTATGTCAGGGTTGAGAAACTAATCTAAAGATAAAAAAAAAAATGAATAAAAATGTAAAGAAAATACACATAAATGCATTGTTACTCAAATTAGTAAGCATTATGAGTATCTAATATTTACCAGATTTGTGCTTATTCAAAAGCAAATGTAGATCTGTGTGAGAGATAAAACACACAGAAATACATTTTTAATAGATGAGAGTCAGGATTTTTTTATGAAGAATAATTTATTTATATCAGAAATGACAGTAACAGGCAAGGAATTTGTGCATGTAAATGGCATACCCATGTTTGAACTTACAGATTAAGCATAAAATGCATCTCATGGAATGTCATGGCTAGAGATGGATAGAGGCCTGCATCATGGGTAGTAAAAGAATTTACTTAAACAGCAGTGAGTTAAATAAAACAAGTTTATTAGAAAGTACTTTGCAAGGAAGCAACCAGCAACACAGTGGAGAAAGGGGATGTCTGCAAAGAGGCAGGGGCTGGAGGAAAGTTTTACAGGGTCATGGTGCTAGGACTACTTGCATGAAGTGAGGCATTTGGGAACAGGATATTGTGCCTCTTGGTTTTTTGTGGTTAGCTGTCTCAGAATAATTGTTCTTCTCCACCGGAGTCCCTTCCTCTTTGTTGTTAACTTATCAGGACTCCACATGAAATATTTAGCAGTCATTAGTAATACAATTTACTGTGGAGAGCTGTGAAATGGGAAAGTTATATTTTTCTGTTGGTGAAAAGAGAAATAGGAGATTGCGTCAAAATGAGGTAGCCTACCATAAAGAAATGAAAATCCTGGAAGCTTTATGCTTTCAAGTGTGTGCTTGACACTTCAAATGACCTTGATTACATTTTGTTTACCCTTAAATTTATTAAATCTACAAATTTCCAATTGAGTACGCATTTATACTCTAGCTTTTCTGTAACTACTAATTCTGAAACCATGGTAATGACATCATCTTTGTTAGAATTCTGTAGATTGTCAAATAAACTTCAGAAAAAGTGACTTTAATTGCAAGTTGATTCTCAAATATCACCTGACAATGGTTGCTGGAAGCCTTTTAATATTTTATTAGATGGAGACAGTTTGAAATGTAAAGACAACTTGAACTTGCTTGCTTGAAGTCACAACATTTGCATTCCAAATTTGAAAGAGTGGAGTTAAGGAAGGAGGCAGTTTAGGAAGAGAATACTATCATGAACCCAGGTGCTTTCCAATATTTATTTAAACCTTACTGTAACTATTTTAAGTGGATATTATTATCATTATGTAAAAGGAAATGGGACTAATTGTTCTCAGTGTCCTTCAGCTCCTAATTAAGGAGGTAGCTTGAATTCAGTTCCTTTGAAATAAAAGGTACTGGTCTTTCCTCATATGCTCCTTCTTTTTGACAGAATTTATACTAATATTCATGACTTCATTGAATCTATTTTGCATGAGCGATTTTGCTGAAGGTAACAGATGAAAAATACACACACATTGCTGATGAGGGGCTCCTAAAGCAAACTTGATTGCAGAAGATGGAACACAGTGACATGTTAAGAATAAATGTAGAATATTCCATTAAAATATACCTTTAAATTTGAAATATGTAAAATAATATCCTAGTGTAATTAGATAATTTAAAATCTTTATTTTTATTTTATTTACCTTGGTGAAGCTTTTGGAATCTGAAAAGTGTATCACATCCAAATAGTATTTTACATTTTGACTTTTTGCATTATTTCCTTATCTGTAGAGACCCTCAATACTATTTTTTCCAAATGTATAATTGTGTTATATATTTCTTTAGGTCAAATTTTAATTCAAGTATCAAATTATCACTTTAACCAACTCTTCCTTGTGTTATACCCAGACCGTTTATTCCCCGAAGAAGACCACCAGAGTCCAGAGTCAAAGCTAAGCAGCAAGGATCTTTATTACAGGTTCGGACCTGGAGCTCTCACACGCTCGTGAAACGAGCCAGGCAAGAGAGCTCCCCTTCTGGGCTCTGAACAGTGTTATATAGTCTGGGGTAAACAGGCACAGAGTCATCCTACAGATTGGATGTATGGTTGGCCAATATTCGAACAAAGCGATTTGGCTGATTATGATTGGTTCCCGCCATCTCTAGTATTTCCGTTAATTTTGAAACCTTGGTGACGTTTATCAGGTGCTCGCAGGACAGGGGCGGGAAAGCGGCCTCACACAAAGGCAGTTAATCATTTGTTTTTACAAACCTGAGGCGGGAAAGCGGTCTCACATAAAGGCAGTTAATCAATTTGAGGTAGGTTTCACAACAGGCCTAGGCAATACTTAAACGCATCCTGTGACCTTGCCATGCCACAGAAAAACGGGAGCTTACAAGAAAAACAGGAACTTACAACATTTTTACCATATGTTTGTGAGAGCAGGACAAAGTTTTAGCACCGGGGTGGGGGCATCCTGTGCCTTTTCACTTGTGTTCCTGGATACCCATCAGGCTTAATCACACTGAGTTAGAATCCCTAACCACTGTCTTAATGAGTGAACCTGCTTTGTTAGTGTGACTGGATGTCTTGGCTTGCCAGAAAACCTTGGCTTTTTCATTTTAAAAGTTTGTTCTGACTTCTTAGAAAGTGTTATTTGAGTTACGTGGTTTGATTGTTCATTAAAACAGTACTATAAATGCAGTTTAGCTTCAAATTACACATTTTCTTTGTGTTAAACACTAGAATACCTCTGACTCATTTCGTATAAAAAGTGAGCTGAGCTATCCGGCCAGGCGAGGTGGCTCACGCCTGTAATCCCAACACATTGGGAGGCCAAGGCGGGCGGATCACAAGGTCTGGAGATCGAGACCATCCTGACTAACACAGTGAAACCCCGTCTCTGCTAAAAATAGAAAAATTAGTCGGGCGTGGTGGCAGGCGCCTGTAATCCCAGATACTCAGGAGGCTGAGGCAGGAGAATGGCATGAACCCAGGAGGCGGTGCTTGCAGTGGGCCTAGATTGTGTCACTGCACTCCACCTGGGTGACAGAGCAAGACTCTGTCTCAAAAAATAAATAAATAAATAAAAAACTATCCAGGAATCATTAGAGTATACAAAATATAGGGATTTTTAAAAATTTATTTTATTATGTTTTGAGAGGGAGTCTCACTCCGTCTCCCAGGCTGGAGTGTAGTGGCATGATCTTGGCTCACTGCAACCTTTGTCTCCCAGGTTCAAGCAATTCTCATGCCTCAGCCTCCTGAGTAGCTGGGATTACAGGTGTGTGCCACCATGCCCAACTAATTTTTTATATTTTTGGTAGAGACTGGGTTTCACCATATTGGCCAGGGTGGTCTGGATGATGATCCACCCACCTCGGCCTCCCAAACTGCTAGGATTATAGGCATGAGCCACCATGCCCAGCCAGGAATAACTTTTTAGAGTAAAAAAAAGTAATTTATTATTTTTGGTTTTTGTAGAAGTAATAAGACATTTTGATACTTTAAAGTTCATGTATTTTCTGTGTTGTTTTAAAGACTTCTTCTCCTAGATAACGAGAGAGAATTTTGTAACTTTGCTGATTCTGCATCAGTTGCCATGGTTTTTGAATGGTGGCTTACTACCTAAGACTGTACAAATAAGAATAACCCCAAAAAACCGTTTTATGAGAATAAAGTTTTATGAAATCCAAGTTAAAGCATTTAAAAATGATAACTTTCCTGAGTGCATAGACAGTGACTGAGGAACACAAAGAGCCTAACATCTTTCTATGTATATTAAGCCAAATTGTTGGCTGAGATGAATGAAGTTCAGAATAAAGAAGATTGAGAGGTGAAGCCAGCTGGGCTTCTGGGTTGGTGGGGACTTGGAGAACTTTTGTGTCTAGCTAAAGGCTTGTAAATGCACCAATCAGCATTCTGTGTTGAGCTAAAGGATTGTAAATGCACCAATCAGCACTCTGTAAAAATGCACCAATCAGCACTCTGTAAAATGGACCAGTCAACACTCTGAAAAATAGACTAATCAGCGCTCTGTAAACTGGACCAATCATCAGGATGTGGGTGGGGCCAAATAAGGAAATAAAAGCTGGCTACTCCCAGTCAGCAGTGGCAACCCACTTTGGTCCCCTTTCCTGCTGTGGGAGCTTTCTTGTTTTGCATTTTGCAGTAAGTCTTGCTGCTCACTCATTGGTTCTGCATGACTTCTTTGAGCTGTAACACTCACTGTGAAGGTCTGTGGCTTCACTCCTGAAGTCAGTGAGACTACAAACCCACCAGAAGGAATTCTGGACACCATCTTTAAGAACTGTAATACTCGCCACTGCACTCCAGCCTGGGTGACAGAGTAAGACTCTGTCTCAAAAAACAAACAAACAAAAAACTGTAATACTCATTGCAAGGGTCCATGGCTTCATTCTTGAAGTCAGCGAGACAAAGAACCCACCAGAAGGAACCAATTCCGTACACCGGATGAATTCATGAGGATGGAGGAAAGAAAAATAGTTAAACTCTGTGACCTCATGTTATAACTGATATGTGTTATTCTACAGGAAACATTTTCTACATTCTCTAAGAGGAATGCCATTATGGTTTAAAATAGATTTATGGGATGCTAACTTTTTTCTTCCAAGTCACCCTGTGTTTAAGGTTAAATGTTTTGCTTGTCTTTTAAATTAGAAGAAATAAATGCCACAAAAGCATTCTTTTTAAAAGGGTCTTTTCAATAGCATACAAATCAAAGAGATCTACACATACTGTATAATGGGAGGACCAAATTCCGTCTTTATACTGATGACTACCTTATAATCAATAGATCTAAAATGGTTACAACTGAAGAGTTTTTTCTTTTCTTCTCTCTCCCTTTCTCCCCGTTTCCTCCCTGCTCCTTGCTTCCTTCCCTTGTTGCTTCCTTCCCTTCTCCCTTCCTCCTCCTCTCCCTCCCTCCTTTCTTCCCTTTCTTTCCTATTGCTAAGAATACAAAGGACCCCTACTTGTTAACAGTTACTTTGAGGGAAAAATGCGATATTTCTATTCTTAAAAAAAGTAGGTAAGCAAAATCTATTCTTAAATTCTGCCTAATCTCCAGATTATTGGTTTATATTTCAAAATAAAATATGGGAATATTTCATGATTTTTTTCTTTTTAAAAAATAACCATTTTACTTTAGAATAAAAATTCAAACAAGATCCTTTCTCATAAAAAATTTTCTTTTCTTTATAACCTTCGTTATCAAAAAGACATCTTCATTTTCATAACTTCCTTTAAATCTCTCTCCCCTACTTATTGGTTCCTCAGTATCTTGTTTCATGAATAACCTTTTCAAGCTGATAATTTGAATTATACATAGGTATTTTTCCAAATAACTCAGGAAATTCAGCAAACAACATTAAATTAGTCTCATTTGTCAAAGAAGACACACAAACCAGGATCATTTCATTTTGGCTGGGTTTCTATGCCAAACCTTGATACCTCAAAATATCCAGCAGAGACAAACATAAAACCCAGACAAAAAAAGTATGCTGACAGTTCTGAAGAAGTTTCTATTTTTATTGTATCAATAATTTTAAAGCCAGCTTGTTTGTTAAAAATTTCCTTAAGTCACGTGAACGTCACAAATACTTTGGGCTTAACTTATGAGTGCTTTTTTTTTTTCATAAGCCAATTTGGTAGACACAATATATAACCTAATCAATGTACATAAATACTTCTAGACGTGTACATACACTTAAACAAAGATCCAATAGTTTTACCCCAGAACTCTAGCCATGTGATAGTAATACAAACTCACCAGTTTAGAGGCTACATTTTGTTTGCTCAAATAGGTAATGCAATGAGGACGGTGATCCAACATTTTGGGTAAAACAGTTCCCATGGAAATTTGATTTTTATTTTTATTTATTCTTTTTTTTTTTTGAGATGGAGTCTTGCTCTGTCACCAGGCTGGAGTGCAGTGGCGTGATCTTGGCTCACTGTAACCACTGCCTCCTGGGTTCAAGCAATTTTCCTGCCTCAGCCTCCTGAGTAGCTGGGACTACAGGCAGGCTCCACCACGTCCAGTTTATACATATATATAGAGAGAGATAGATAGATAGAGAGAGACAGAAGGAGGGAGGGAGAAGGGAAGGAAGCAACAAGGGAAGGAAGAAAGGAGCCAGAAGGAAAAGGGGAGAAAGGGAGAGAGAAGAAAAGAAAATCTATTACCAAAACACCAGGAGTTCAGTATAGGTCCTGCTGCTCACTGCACAGAAGGCCAATCACTGAGACAATGAGTATTGGCAAGAAGAAAGGCTTTAATCAGGTGCTGCAGCTGCAAAGATAGGAGAACAGTCTCAAATCCATCTCCCTAAGTGACTAAAAATAGGGGTTTATATAGCAAGTGAGAAATATAAATATAAGTATATATAAGTAAAATATATAAATATATGTGAATATATATAAATATTATAACGGAGTCTCGCTCTGTTGCCCAGGCTGGAGTGCAGTGGTGTGAGCTCGGCTCACTGTAAGCTCTGCCTCCCGGGTTCCCACCATTCTCCTGCCTCAGCCTCCTGAGCTGGGACTACAGGTGCCCGCCACCTTGCCACGCTAATTTTTTGTATTTTTTTTTTTTTATAGTGGAGATGGGATTTCACCATATTCACCAGGTTGGTCTTGATCTCTTGACCTCATGATCCATCCACCCTGGCCTCCCAAAGTGCTGAGATTACAGACGTGGGCCACTGTGCCTGGCCTGGCAGTTTGATTTTTAAAGGCCAAACCTCCTCAGACTCCAAAGACCACTGGGTCCAAAAAGTACCACAGAAGAACATCACCTGGAATCTATTAACCAGGCCCAACCCTGTTTAGTATAGCAACATAAAAGCCTAAATACACAGGACTCCATCCCACTTTCTCATTCAACAGCAATCTCCAGATTCCAAAGAATATTGGGACCAAACACTATTGCAAAGAACGTCAGTTTACCAAATTCTAATTTCCCATGACTATGTCAAACATAAACAGTCATCAAAACATAATCCAACTGCTGCAGCAACAAACAAGCTCCAGGTGCATCCAAACTGAAACAGTCAGTATGCTTCCTCTATCAGTTGGGCTTGATCAACAGCAAACAAAAATTCCTTAGGAATTTCTCAATTGAGAGGAGCCCATCCCAGTGTCTGGTAACCACAAAAGACATTCACTTCCCTGGACACACACACACAACACACAATTACAAGCATGTCCTCAAGTGTATCCATACTGAAACAGCCAGGGTGCTTTCCTCTCTTAGTTAGGCTTGTTCAGCTTGCAAATGGAAATTCCTTTAAAAATTTCCCAAATTGAGAGGAGCAGATCCTGCTATCTGGGCCCACAAAGGACACATAGTTATCCAGATGCAGGTACCAAATTTTAAAGGCAGTTCTTCTGAGGCAATCAGGAATGTGGTTGGGGCCACATGCAATGGGGCCAGAGAGAGACAGAAACTTGCCTCCAGCCAAAATTGGGCAGGCATCTAGTTAGGAGGTCTTCTGAGACTCCCAGTCCATGGCAGCTGAACCATGAGCAATGCTTTTCAAGTCAGGGAATGAAAATCTATTACCAAAATACCAGGAGTTCAGTATAGGTCCTGTTGCTCACTGCACAGAAGGCCAATCACTGAGACAACGAGTATTGGCAAGGAGAAAGGCTTTAATTAGGTGTTGCAGCTGCAAAGATGGGAGAACAGTCTCAAATCCATCTCCCTAAGTGATTAAAAATATGAGTTTATATAGCAAGTGAGAGATGTAACAATGTGTAAGAAAAAAGGAACTAGGGAGGACAAAGTAATTATGATAAATGGGGGTCCTGGTATCTCATTGTCTGGATGTGGTGATCTGATGAGTTTCAATTATTTGATACTTTTTTTTTTTTTTGAAAAGCCAAGGGTTATTTCCTAAGGAAAGGAACTCAGGTAAAACGAATGTAAGTTTCAAGCTTTAAGACCAAAAGGGTCAATTTCTGTTCATCTACAAAAACTATTTATAGGACCATTGACTTGGTTTCACCAATTTATTTTCTCTGCAACAAGATGTACAAGGGTTCCGTTTTCTCTACATTCTTTCTAACACTTGTTACATTTGACTTTGATATTAGCCATCCTAACAAATGTGAGGTGATATCTCATTGCTTTGGATTGACACATTTAAAAAGGCTTTTAGCATTATTTAGACTTATATTTATTCTAACTTACTACATTAGCAAAACATTTAGTCTTCAATAGAAGGTGATTTGGGAGAAAAAAGGAATTCTTTGTCCTGAAATTGTTTTCTTGATAATGTGTTTCTACTCCAATTTCACAATCTCCCTCATTTTTTCTCTCCAATTGAAATCCGTTGTGTGTTCCAATTAAAAGTATTCTTTCAGACCAATATACATGAAAAGTGGAGCATAGTGCAGTATTATGTAGGAGAAGCCAAACAAGCAAACAAGTAAACAACAAAGGCATCACAGTCATGGTAATTTTCAATACTTAGTTGTAAGTAATATTTTTAAAGGCATGCTAATTTAAATACTGAATATAGAGTCAACCAAACTTATTCCAATTTTCGTGTGGTTATCATTTTGTGTAGTTATGTCACATAGACACATTGGGAAATGGGGAGGTAAAGCAGTGTAGAAAAGACAAAATCCCTCATGTGCTCTCACAGAAAGGTAATAAAATCTAAATTGATAAATTGCAAGATAATAAATTATGTATATAATTTAGATAATTTCTGGTAATGCCAGAGACCAAAGCAGATAAAACAGTAAAACGTGGTTGCCCTATATGAGAGAGACCAGAGGAGTGAGAAAGGGCCTCACACTGTTTTGTTCAAAGACTTTAATACTATTTGAGGAAAAAATATGGATCACTGGGAGAAAAGATATTTGTGGGAAATAATTTTTATGCTATTGTTCTACATCTTTATTTGTTAATTTTTTGGTGCAATTATCAATATTTATAAGCTTCTGAGGTTTTGCTTTTAATATGTATTTTTATTTTGAGGGATTAATTTCCTAAAATGCAAAGTCTAGACCCACATTTTAAAAGCCAAATAGTTATAATCTGTTGAAATATAAAGATCTTGTCTATTACATGTCCACTATTCTGTGTGCCTATGACAGGCACATATATGTGTGTTCAGCATTTTATATAGTAATGAAGTCACAAATATAGTCAATTGAAAAAAAAAAAAGAAATACATTTAGATATGCTTTTTTAAAGTGAATTCTGTACTCTGTTCATTGAATTTAATACATCTGCTGAGTTTTCAAAATAATTGTAATCATACAACATAAATGATTAGTAAAGATAAACATTTCAAAAATTTTATTTTAAAATGCTTGATGGCACTTTTTTTTTTTTTAAAGTAACTTGGTAAATGTTTTATGGCTGCTGGATTTAATAGGAGTCACCATGGAAACTGTCTCACAATGCTTTGCAGTTGAATGAGATATAAAATATCCATTTAAAAACATAAACACTTTGACAGCTGTAAGAATATTTACATTTTCTCAAATTATGATGGTATTGCTAGGGGAATGGGAGAAATAAGCATTAAAACAGAAGATATTCTTGGAATTCTTATGAACTACTCAGGAACTTTGGTTTATCTTTATAGATTTTCCTTTTTTTTGAAAGATAGTGAAAGATTAGGAAAAATCATAAAATTCAAGACATCCTGTCCAAGTATATAGAAATCACTTGCTACTTTTCACTCCTTTATCTCCATACTACATATCCTTTTGCTCTTTTTAAATCTTTTCTTCTTAATCTAACTGACACTTTATATCTTCTAAAATTTTTTAAAATTAAAAATAGTGTGTTTTAATGCTCTTCAGGATTTATTCGGGGATGCCCTATATTATTACTGTTCTTAGTAAAAATTGACATGTTTGCTTCATTATCTGAAGCAGGATGTGCAGTGATTCAGCTAGAACTCAGGATAAGATGGAGGGAAACACAGCTCCAGCCATAACATCTGTGTTCAAGGTAGAAAGGGAAAGGGTGATGACAGCCATGCCTCCCCCTCCCCTCCCCTCTCCCCCCTCCTCACCCCCTCCTCCCTCTTCTCCCCCTCCTATTTTCCCCTCCTTCTTTCTCCTTTTTTACATAAAAAATTATGTAAACATAATTTTTCCAGACGCCTTCTTCAAACAGATTTCCGATTATGTTCCACAGTTGGGTTTTATAGATGCTCCCAAATTAAAGAAGTTAAAAAAATTAAACATCCCCTTTTCAGCATCAATATATAATAAAAAATGGCAAGGGAATAGGGAGTTAGAAATGGCATTTCTATAGTCAATCCGAAGTGTCTTTCTCAGGGAATTAAGGATGGAAAAGGGGTGAAGGCAGTGTGTCTTAAGCACACATTGTAACATTTTCATAAAAAGCACTTAATTATTGCCTTAGAATATACCACATCATGGAAATGTTACACATAACTGGTATGTGCAACATTGCCTTCATAGTAAGGCAAGTAGAGCATCAGACTGAGCTTCAGAGATATCAGTGGAGTTGTTGCTACACTTCAGCCTGTTTATCATGCCTCCTTATCAGTAGGGCTCATTTTGATTAGTGGCTAGAATTGAGAAAGCCTATGCAAGCATTTTCCACTATTTTTCAGAATTATAATTTAATTCTGGATGATCTCATCCATTCCCATTGCTTTAAATTTAGCATCTGTATTCTGCAATTAAACCTGTTCCTTTTCTGGGGTTCTCTGTCTCAGTGAATGACAACATTCCTGCTCACTGGTCCCACACAGAAAAGTTAATACACTCTTAAATCTCATTCCTCCATTAATATTGACATCCAGTTAGTCACTAAACCCTTCCTTTATGTTTTTATTATTTATTTATTTATTTATTTATTTATTTATTTATTTTTGAGATGCAGTCTCACTCTATCACCCAGGCTGGAGTTCAGTGGCACCATCTTGGTTCACCGTAGCCTCCACCTCCCGGGTACAAGCCATTCTCTAGACTTAGCCTCCTGAGTAGCTAGAATTACAGGCATGCACCACCACATCCAGCTAATTTTTGTATTTTTAATAGAGATAGGGTTTCATCATGTTGGCCAGACTGGTCTTGAACTCCTGAAGTAAGGTGATCCTCCCCCCTCAGCCTCCCGCAGTACTGGGATTATAGGCGTGAGCCACAGTGCCCGGTCTAAATCCTTCCTTTAAATATCTCTAAACAAAATTTTTTTTCAACATTGTTTGAAGGCAACATCTTTCTCTTTGAAAGAAGGTTCTTAATGGCTGCATACATTTAATGGTATGGATCTTGCCTAATCAGTTTTTTAAAGTTTTGTTGGAATCCAAAATTATATGCCATTCACCCTTAAACAAAGTGGGGGGTAGAGGCATTGACCGTCTGTGCACTTGAAAATCTGCATATAACTTTTAACTTCCCTCAAATTTAATTACTAAGAGCCTATTGTTGATCAGAAGCCTTACTAATTATATAAACAGTCAACAAACACATATTTTTATGTTACATGTATTATATTCTATATTCTTACCATAAAGTAAGCTAGAGAAAAGAAAATGCTATTAAGAAGATCATAAGGAAGAAAAAATATATTTACTATTAAGTGGAAGTGGATCATCATAAAAGTCTTCATTCCTACTGTTTTCACACTGAGTGTACTGAGGAAGAGGAGAAAGGGGAGGAGTTACTTTTGCTGTCTCAGGGGTGGCACAGGCAGAACAGGTGGAGGATGTGGAAGGGGAGGCAGAAGAGGCAGGAATGCTCTGTAACTTCACAGAAATACATTGTAATTTTTGTCTTCCTGTTTTCTCTAAAAATGTTTCTATATGGTACCAATTGTTCTTCCACCATTTGCTTTAGTTTCATTGCCCATGTTGTAGAAAGATCAATGTCATAAAAGAGTAAAAATCAATCTTGAGTAAATCAGAATCCTTCTGCCAGATTGTCTCATGTTAACTTGTTTTCTGGCACTGCTTCTTTTACATCTTCCTCATTGTCTGTCACTGATTTGGAAGCACTTATCTCCCTCTAGTCATCTTCCATTAATTCCTCTGGTGTGGTGTCTACTAGCTCTTGTTTTTCTTCAGGATTCATATCTTGAAACCCTTTATCCCACCCCCCTCTTTTCCATATCAACAATCTCTTTCACAATTTCCTTGATTGACTCTGTCATAAACCTGTGAACTCATGCACAACATCTGTACACAGTTTTTTCCAGCAGGAATTTATTGTTTCAGGCCTGATGGCGTTTGCAGCTTTTTATATAACAATGATGGCATCTTCAGTAGTGTAATTTCCCCAGACTTTCCAACATTCTTTACATCAGGGTTTTCTTCCACAGTATTGACGATTTCTTATGTAGAGTACCATGTGTAATAAGCCTTGAAGGTCCTGATGAACCACAATGAGACATTGTGTTTGGGGGAAGTAGACCACTTCAGTGCCTTTGGTATAGAACTCATGAAGTTCTGCATCACCAAGGTCATTGTTCAATAAAAAAAGAGCTTTAAAAGGCAATTTCTTACTGACAAGGTAATTCTTGACAAGGTATTGATGAAATCAATCCAGCAAAAGTGTTCTTGTTGTCCAGGCCTTCTTTTTGTACAACCACAACTGGTAGCTGGTGTTTATCTTTTCCCATCAGGGATCAGAGATTAGCAGCCTTATAGATAAAGGCAATATTGATTATAAACCCAAATGCATTTGCACAAAACTGTAGAGTTAGCCTGCCCCTTTCTGCCTTAAATCATGCTGCTTGTTTATCTTCCTTACTAATAAATATCCTTTGTGACGTTTTCTTCCAACATAGGGCACTTTTGTCTTAAAACCTTTTTCGGGTATATATATCATTTCTCCTCAATGCTTTTTTAAATGGCTTCTGGGAATTTGTCTGTTGTCTCTTGGTCAGCAGAAGCTGTTTCTCCTGTTATCTTGACTTTTTTAAGCCAAACCTCTTTCTAAAATATCAAACCATCCTTTGCTGGCATTACATTTATTAGTTTTTTCCTTCACCTTTCTTTTGCTTTAGGTTGTCATATAGTGACTTAGCTTTTTATTGAAGCATATTAGAGCCTATAAGTATACTTTTCTTATGGCTGTCCTGCATCCACAAAAAAAAAAGCTGTGTTTTTAATATGTTATAAAAAGTTATTTCGTAAAAAGGGCAAGGTTTTCATGTTGTGTGGCTGCAGTGAGAGCTTCAGTAATTTTCTTTTTCCCATTTATTTATGTATTTATTTACAATGATCCTTATGCTGTATTCATTTATCTTGAAATGTCAGGCAACTGTAGCTATAGACTTCATTTTGATTACACATTGAGCAATTCAACTTTTTATTGTAATAATTTAACTTTTATCTGCTTCTTGGGAGTGCTCCCAAAGTATCATAATATCATTCAAGGTTTACAGTATTGCACTAAACATGAAAAATGTGCAAGAACTATGAGAGACCACTTTTTACTGCGATAAGCAGCCTACTGCAGGGAACTGCCCATGAGGAGATGGTTAGCATCACCTGGTGTTTTAAGCTAATATTGGCAACTCTTGAGCTCATCTCAACAGCAACAGGAGGCAGCTACACAATTATTACAGTAGCATGGTGTGTACTACAGTTAATTTTATACAGTTAAAATTTAATACTAAATCTTTATATTTATTTACATGTCTATTAACTGTGATGGTGCCATGTAGGTATGGTCTGTTCATGTGTGTGAGTAAGTTTTGGTAAATTTCAACATTTTATAATTTGTGTATATTTTGTGGTAGTAAATGACAACATAGACTAGTATCTAATATCTACATATATTATTTGCATTCATGACATACTTAAACTTTCTTAAATTTTTTATGTACCTAAGCTACATAGTTCAACTGCTTTTTGATTTATCACAAATCTCCAGATAAATTTAGTATATTTGTTTTTTAAAACTCATGTTCAAATGGATCTGCACAGTTTAAATTCATGTTGTTCAAGGATTAACCGCATACATATATACAGATTTGGCTGTGACCTTTTAATTTAGATATGTACAATTCAAGTTCTTAGATGGTCAATGTACATCTCTGGATAATTTTTTTTTCTGGAATTTATATGGATGGTTTAGTTTTTTTTTTTTTTTTTTTTTTTTACATTTTTTGCTGTTGTGTTTACATTTGAACAACTTGAATAGAATTTGGGAGGGGAGTTGTCACAGTTTTTAACCAAATGTTCATTTTTTTTATAGATAGTATTTTATTGTCTTTGGCAAGTTATGTTTGAAACCAGACTAATTTTTTTAAAGTTTGTGCCATCTTTATTTCCTTAATTAAGTGAATTATTTAATGTTTATGTTTTTATTTTAAATGCAGGGGGTGCACATGCATGTTTGTTACATGGGTATATTGTGTAATAATGGAGATTGGGCTTCTAGTGTAACTGTAACCCAAATATTAAACATTGGATACAATGTTCAGTTGCACAGTTTTATATTTCCTTTCTCATTGGATACAATGTTCAATATTAGATGGGATATTTTTGGAGTCCCCAGTGATGTTAGCCTTATAAAATAAATTAGGAAGATTTTAATAATTTGTAATGCTTTGGAATAGTTTAAATAACAAACTTTCTTAAATTTTATTACATATACTTTAATTTTTATTAAAGTATTCTTGTGCATAGCTTAAAATGAAAATAGTAGTACATGGTTCAAAGCAGATACAATCTTTTGATCATATTCCCAAGGGCAACTTCTCAGATGCCAACTCTTTTAATGCTGTCTTCTTTATATTCTGTGTTTCTACATAAAATACTTGAATGTGTTTGTGGCAGTTATGATGAGGTTTGGCTTTAATACAGATCACAAATGGCAGTGGCTTATATAAAACAGAACTTTGCTTCTCTCTCATATAAATGTCTGGAAGGTAGATAGTCCAGGTAATGTATAGCAGCCTGGCTCCACGGAGTTCTCCCTGGATGTTTCTATATTGTGGCTCAGACAGAACATGTCCTTCATTGCTAATGTTACCTTATAGACCAAGTAGCTGCTTCAGCTCTAGATGTTGCATTCCAGCTAGCAGAAAGAAGAATGAGATAATTCCCTGATTGCGTTTTAAGGAAGATGCTGGGAAACTAACACGTGACATATCTACTGACCAGAACTCAGTCATGTGACTGTAAATACCTAGGAGCAAGAGAAGTAGGGAAACGCAACCATGCACCTCCATAGCCCATTGCTGTGGAGAAGGGGAGATAGCAATTAGAGGGGAGGGAGTGGTTTTTCCATTTTTATTTCTTGATTTTTCTATTCTAGACATTTTCTGTTAACATGTTATGAAAATGTAGGATTGGGATCTCTTACATCCATTAAATCCCAAGTCTTGATCCTTCTCCTCACCATTTATGTTTCTTCCTCGTATTTTTAAAAATTAAATTATTTATTGTTCACTATTATTTTTACAGACTAAAGATTGGTCACAGGTGTTCCATATAGTTTTACATTTCCTTTCTCATACAATTTTTGTTTTTCCTGGAGATAATAAAGTACTTTTCATTTATTCACTTGTTTCTATATCTATCATTGATTTGTTTTTCAATTGTTAAATAAATTACAACTCTAATAATAAAGTCCAGTATATCAGATAATATATCATTTTTTTTCCCTAGAAGCCACCTGGAGACCTCGGCCCTTTTGCTTTATTTTACACTAGATGTTCTCTAGGCCTGTTACACAGCTGTCATCCTAAGATTTTATTTGCTTTCATCCTGTGAAGTCCCTTCCAGTTTCACTTGTGAAGGCAAACCTTTTCAGCAAATACTGTTTCTTCTGGCTTCATTTACCTCTTAATATTGAGGGTAGCATTTCTCTATAAACTTCTAGGAATTTGTAAATTTTTTGAGACCTTGAATATAAAAATATGTCTTTATTTTACCTCTCACATTTAATTATTAGCTTGGCTGGTCATAGAATTCTAGAGTTCAAAATAATTTTATCTTGAAATTTTGTTTCCTTATTTTTTAGGTTTCAGTTTGCTTTTCTGGAGTTTGATGCCATTGTGATTGACAATTCTTTAAAAGTGACTATTTTTTAAAAAACAATATTTATTCTGGAAGCTTTTAGGATTTATTTTCTAGATTTCTGAAACTTTACAGTAATATACTTCTATATAAACTTTTCCATTCATTTTCTTGAACATTTGATTGTCTTCATCATTGTCTAAGTCATATCCATGGGTATAAAAACATTATTATGTTATTTCAATGATAATCACCTTGCTTTCCATTTTTCAGAAACTCATATTAATTACACATTAGCACTCTTCTTCTGGAACACATAATAGTTAAACATTGGCTCTCCTAAATTATCTGATTTTTTTCTTATATTTTCCAGTTTATCCTTTTTTGGTTTTCCTTTTTAAGAAGATAATTTGTTCAGCTTTGTCTTCCAACTCCTCTACTGAATTTATACTTCTTTTACCAAAATTTTAAGTTCCAATAAATTTTTGTTATTAAAGTATTTATTAGTGTCCTTTTATTATTTTAAGAATTTAATATTTTGGTTTTTTGGGAGCTACTGATAATTAAAACTTTGTATCTTAACCCTTTATGTAACATTTCTGATTCTTCAAAAATTTTGTTTTGATGTTTGTGTTTTTGTTGCTGTCTTTCACAGTGGAAACTTTTCCAGACTGTATGCTGTCTTCATATTTAAGAGTGAGACAATAAAATGTTCATTCAAAATTGTGTTTTTAGGCCTCATATAGGATGAAATAGGTGGTTACTGAGGAATTTCAGTGTCTGTGTCATTTTCTAAAGCTTAGTATAAACTTTCAGTCTCCCATCTGATGGTGGAATGGGTCAAAGTCTCATAGCCAGCGTTCGTGGGGACTCATGATAGAGAGGTGAATGACGATCTCACAGTTTGAATTACACTTAAATCTCTGTCTTCGGTAACATGCCTCACTTTGTCTTCTGCCGTCCATAGCCTCCACAAATTGTAAATATCTTAGTGTCATCTACTATTGAAAAGGAGGTAGCCATGTTGATATGTGGGTTTGGAAAGGGACTTTAGAGATCTAATATTTAGGCTCAAGTTAATCAATATCTTTTTTATTCAGCAGGCTGTAACCGCCTGATGGCTTCTTCCTGCCCTGCACAGACAAAGCCAAATCACTGAGTTTAATTGATGCAAGACTGGCTACATTATATGGGAGACAGAGTTATTACACAAATCAATTTTTCCAAAAATTCAGAGGCTAGGGTTTTTCAAGGATACTTTGGTGAGCAAAGGGATGATGACGTGGAAAAATGGTCCTCTTCTGGGTGGGGCCACAGGACAGTTGGTGGGTCTGGGTGGAGCCATCTCTCCAGACATGCAAAAACCTGCAAAAGACAGCTCAAGAGACCAATTTTAGGTTCTACAATAGTGTTGTTATCTGCAGGAGTAATTTTCGGAGATGCAAATCTTGCAACCTCCAGTGGCTGGTAATTGTATTGAGTCTCCTCATATCCTCCTAATGTATTGGCCATTCATTAGCTTTATAAAGGTAGTTTAGTTTTGAGAAAGGGCTATTATTATTTAAACTATAAACTAAATGTCTTCCCAAGTTAGCCTGGCCCAAGCCGTATAGTAATTAAGAAGAGTTTGGAGGTTAAAGGCAAGATGGGGGTTGGTCAGATCAGATCTCTTTCAGTATCATAATTTTCTCACTGTTGTAATTTTTTTAAAGGTGTTTTCAAGGCCACTCCACTTTCCATTGTTGCCTTCAGTGATACCCATTGCTGCCTTCAGTGATACCCATTGTTGCCTCTGATGCTTAAGCTTCCCCGGTCCTTTGAGTTGCAAATCTTTTACTCTTGCAGGCTTCTTCCCCACTATAGGCCCTTAGCAGAACTCTGAAAGCTGAAGCATTCAATTATTATTATCCATCAAAAGATGGATAATGGATAATTACCCATTTTCCAAAACTATATTGACCTATTTTGTCTGCTATTAATGTCTCTTCTATTATCTCTGTGTGTTTGGGTTAATATATATTTAAAATTATTTGCCTTTTATTTTAGTAAATTTCAGGAGGAATGAAGATAACACATTTCTTCAACCTATGTTTAATTGGAAATTGATTATACCTTAAATATGCAAACCTTAATACTCTATGGTTTTTATGGGTATAAAATATTTTAGAATTTAGAAGTATATTTTCTATTCAAGTTTACTACCTCTTCCTATATTTGCCTTCCTGATTTACTCGGTGGATCACATATTTATTTGATATATTTCTACTCAAAAGTTTTGATCTTTTCCTTAGCTATCATTATAGCCTTTTTACATTACTGTTTCTGATGATATATTATTTCTCCATGGTTTTTTGGGGGGTTGGATTTACTAGAAATTTATCTATTTTTTGTCCTTTTCTAAGAAACTGCTTTTTGGTTTTATTTCTCACTTCTAGTTTCTTTTGTTAGAAAAATGTATTTGTAGCCACCCAACAGTTCAACCTGCCAGCTGCTTATATAGAGCCAATTTATTGAGATAGGGTAATTTCAATAGAGAATGAGTTATTCATGCCGGGCTGGCTGTGCTGGAGACCAGAGTTTTATAATTACTCAAATTAGTCTCCTGGAGAATTTGGGGACTGAGATTTTTAAGGACAATTTGGTGGATAGGGGCCAGTGAATTGGGAGTACTGACTGGTTGGGTTGGAAATGACTCCCTATGGAGCTGGAGTCTCCATAGGATTGGAGATGATGGGTTGGGTTGGAGATAACTCCCTATGGATATCAATCCCTATGATTTCACAGGGAGTCAATGCTGTCTTCTTTCACTGAGTCAGTTCTCGGGTGGGGAGCCACAAGACCAGATGAGCCAGTTTACTGATCTGGGTGGTGACAGCTGATCCATCAAATGCATGGTCTGCAAAATATCTTTGGTTGCAAAATACTGATGTTATCTCCAGGAGCAATTTGGGGAAGGTCAAAATCTTGTAACCTCCAAATGCATGACTCCTAAACCATAATCTCTAATCTTGTGGGTAATTTGTTAGTTCTGCAAAGGCAGTCTAGTCCCCAGGAAGAAGGGTGTTTGTTTGAGATAGACTTTTATTGTCTTTGTTTCAAACTGTAAACTAAGTTCTTGCCATAGTTAATTTGGGCTATGCCCAGGCATGGACAAGGACAGCTTGGAGGTTAAAAGTAAGATGGAGTTGGTTAGGTCAGATTTCTTTTACTGTAATAATTTTTTCAGTTATAATTTTGCAGTGGTGAATTAATATGTATTTACAAATGCATTTACTTTTTTCTTTGTTGTAATGAATTCTTTTTTTGTTTTTTTTTTGAGATAGAGTCTTGCTCTGTTGCCCAGTCTGGAGTGCAGTGGCATGATCTTGGCTCACTTCAATCTCCGCCTCCCAGGTTAATGCCATTCTCCTGCCTCAGCCTCCTGAGCAGCTGGGATTACAGGCGCCTGCCACCATGCCCGGCTAATTTTTTTGTATTTTTAGTATAGATGATGTTTCACCATGTTATCCAGGATAGTCTGAATCTCCTGACCTCGTGATCCACCCTCCTCGGCCTCCCAAAGTGCTGGGATTACAGGTGTGAGCCACCGCATCCGGCCTGTAATGAATTCTTAACATGAATTTTCTTACGTTTATTTTGTGTGTTTTTTTTAATTATTGAGTTGAATATTTAATTTATTTTTAATATTTATTATTCAATAATAAATAATAAAACCTTTAAATTTTCTGCTAGGATATGATACAGTAAGTGTTTCATTAGGAAGCATTCCTCCCATTATTAATTTATATATTGTATATCATTATACTTTCTAGTTAAAATAATTTATTGCCTCAGATTACAAAAGTAATGCAAACTTGTTTTTAAAATACTTAGAGAAATGATTATATTAGTTTGGTACAATAGTAATTGCAGTTTTTGCCATTTAAAAGTAATAGCAATAACTGCAATTACTTTTCACCAGCCTAATATATTTTTAGGGAGGTTCCAAGCAATAAAAGGTATATAAATAGAAAATAGTATAGCTTGAAGCTGTAAGAACTACTATGAAGCCAGATAAAGAAAGATAAAGGGTTAGGGAATGGCAGGAGGGGTACGGAAGATATATTTAGCTATGGTGTTCAGAAAAGACCCAGGTGTTTGAAAAGATAACTTATGGATATCCCTGAGCAATGTGAGCATTTGGGTGTAGGGGGTTGTGGGGCAGAACTAAGGGAATGGCTGGTGTCAAAGTCTCACGCAGAAATTAGGTTATTTGCACAAAAGCAACCACGTCGGTGTGAAATAAGTACAGTGAGGGAGGAGAAAAATGTTCTTAGATGAGCGATAAAATATGATAAGGGGGCAGATTATTTGACAATCCATAGAAAGCTGAACTTGAAAACCATCTATGGATATTGAACAGGAGAGGGAATGCTCTGACCTAAGTATAGTAAGTGTTGTGTTTGTTACTAGAGATCATGCTGGAGGAATAAAGAAAGCAGGGACACCAGGTAGGATAATATTCCAGTAATCTAGGAGAGTGACAACGGTGACTTTATCAAATTTGAACCTACACTAGAGATGGTGAGAAGTAGTCAGATTTACCATCTGATTTGTAGGTAGAGAGGATTTGCTAATAAATTGAATTTGGGGCCTATGCGAAAGAGATTTAAAGTTACTGCTCAACTTTTCGGCCTGTGCTATGGTGCTTTTGTTTACTAAGAGGAAGATGGGTTGGCCAAAGGCAGAGTTTTGGGTGTCAGATAAATCAATAAATCTGTCTTAGATACTAACTTTGAATTTGTCTGTTAAATATATCCCAGTGGAGAAATTGCTTTGACCGTGGAATATAAGCATCTGGAGTTCAGGTGAGGGCCTGAGGCAAAGATACAAATGAGCCATCAGCCCAGGGATAGTGTTTAAAACCACAGTCTTGAATAGAACTCCCTGCAGATATTTTCTAGTGGTGTCTGCCTTTCTGTAGGTAAAAAAGGCAGAACCGGGCTAAGTAATAAACTATATACAGTGATGCTGTGAGTGTGAATTGATTGCCATTTGGGGATTGATAATTATATTTGGAAAGATGAATTAGTTGGTTATTTCAACAAAAGTTAAATGATGGGGAAGAAATATTGACCAGAATAGATTAAAGAGAGACTGGACAATCATGAGCCAGCAAGACCCCTTTTGGAGAGTTTTCGGTGAAATAATACTTATAAATATTTTGTGGTCAACAGAGTGTGTTGTATTCATCTGTTTTTAGAGCAAACAGTTGGAAGTAGATAATTGGTTATATGTTTTCACTAACAATTATGTGTTATAAATAATTATACAATAAACATGTAAATATATAAATTCAATAATATGTAAAATAGAGTGAATTAGATTATTAATATGCTTGTTATATTTTTATAAATTCCCCTAAATTTTATAGATATAATTTTAATCTTAGAAATTATATCTATATACAGAGATATAATACACATAAATATACCTATATGCATATGTGCATGTGTGCTGTGTGTGTTGTTGTGGGTGGAACTAGCTGGGGCTGATGTTATGGGCAATAAAGGAATTTGCCAAGATAACTGTAGGTAAGGAAAGGCAGATTTATTACAGAAAGTATGAAGATATGTTGTAATGTTGCAACAGGCAGCACAGCAGAAAAGGGGCTGTCTGCAGAAGCAGGTGCCGGTGGGAAATTGTACAGGGTCATGCTGGAGGGGGTTATGTGTGGAACAGGTTATTGTGCCAGTGGAATGAGGTTGTTGCATCTGTAGGTTGTTTGCAATTAGCCTTCTCTCAGAGCAATTGTTCATTGTTTTCTCCAACCTAGGACCCTCCCTGACCTGGGCTTCCTTCCTCATAGTTGCTTACTCATCAGGACTCCATGTGTGTATAACACATATCTATAAAGTCTGATATAATGAGAGAGATTAATTACAATTATTCACAATAATTTTGGTTATATTAATTTATCCTTATGTTTTGCTATATATATAGAATTCTTGATTCAACACATTTTGTCTGTAAACCATATATATGTTCCACTAATGTTTCCTAATTTTTGATATTTTAGTTCTGATATCAAATATCAGTCTCACTCCCTTTACTCAGTGACCTTTGGGCTCTGATATTAGGTCAGTCCCCTGGAACTCGGAGCTCCTCTGTTTCCCTCAGCAGGGTGGGAAACAGCTCCGCTACATGTTCATCACATAGGAGCTGTAGCTAACCAGCAGTATCCAGAGTCAGAAGACTCATCACTGTCTCTGCCCAATCATTCCTTAATCACCCAGATAACCCAGTTGTCTGCATTCTTCCCTACTGTCTGCCAGTCCCCAGTTAATGTTCTCAGGCTCCCTCTTACCTCTCTGATGTTTCTAAAAACTCCTTATCTCTTTTGCATAGCAGCAGTGAGAAATCTAGCATTTCAGTTCTTTGCTATTTCATCCCTGCCCTTGTCATATTTCCTCCCCATCCCACTGTCAGAAAGAAGTTGGTTTCAGACTTTCCCCTTCTACTCTGTGCTATTTTACTTGTACCTTGGACACAAAATTTATTGCTTCAATGTCTTTGGTAGAAAAAGCCAAACATGGTGAAATAATCTCTATGATCTGAATAACATTATTTGTGTCCTTTATATGTTAATGTAAGGTAGATAGCTTTAGAAAGGACTTTAGTTTTATTTTCAAGACTTAATATTTCTTCAAAATTTTATTTTGATTTTCTACAGAAGCATATTTACATTGAAGCTAATGAAAATTGAGCTTCAGGGTCACTCACTTGAATGGACCTGGATGGAGCTCTAACAATCTGTTCACATGATCATATGTTTTTGTGGTTTTTTTTCAAAAGTGCATTATTTTTGTATTATTTTTATTAAAGAGAGATAATGTCATATAAGTGTCAGATTCAACAAAATCTAGATATAGCCTTGAATAACTTAAATGGTTTTTTCCCTCCCTCCCCTCCCTCCCTCCCTCCCTCCTTCCTTCCTTCCTTCCTTCCTTCCTTCCTTCCTTCCTTCCTTCTTTCCGAAACAGTTTAGCATCATTGGTCATGTTGTCTGGGGTGTTATCTGAGTTCGTGGTCTCATAACTGAGAACATGAAGGAGCATGGACACGGACACCAGAGTGAGGTTAGAACAAAAGTTTAACAAGCAAAAGCAGAGAGCTCCCCACAGCAGGGGGGTCCTGGACAAGTTGATATTTTATAGTGGAATGCAAACTTTTATAAGAAACTCATCTCTGTAGCTGTTTGAGTAACTTTTCTTATGTGAAAAGCTGTCTGTACAACTCTCCCCATCTTTACAGCTGTGGGATGTCTCTAGGTAAGCACAAGCATAACTTTTCTTGTTTATGTAATTGTGGGTTTGTTTTAGGTCCGTCCCCCTCCCCTTCCTGTGCAAGCTACTATGAAGCCTGCCATATTCATGTCTGAAAAAGGGAGGAACCTTTTTCCTGGGAGCCCACTAATCACAAAAAGAACAAAAGGCTTCTATGCTGGACCTTGCCTGCCTGGCCTACTTATTTGTACAGCTGCAGCCTGAGTTTTCTTCAGGCTGCTGTATTTTTGCCTGTAATTGTGATTTTTCAGAGCTGCTTCTCCGACTAGCCTTAGTTGTCTGCCTATCTGATTTTTCCTTTTCTTCTCCCTCATTACCCTCCTTTAGGAGAAGAGACCCTAAGTGCTGTTAGGAAGGTTAGGCAGTGGTCTTTCTAGATTCTTCCTGATGGAGAGGGGTGTTGTGTCAAGAACACCAGCTAGGGTTTCTTCTGGGCCTAGTTCAGAGGTCCGTGGAAGAATGGCATGTCCATGTGGGTTCCATTTGCAGCACCACTTGGAGTTTACTAGCCTCTAGGTGAGAGGAAACAATTCGGGGTATAGCATTGAGTATACAGGGTCCAAACTTAACAGAAAACATACAAGAAAAAGGGGTCCCAGTAAAGGAGCCAACCAGGTCCAAAAAGAAGACTGGAATCTTTCAAGAAGGGATTGTAGCCACCTGGGACTGAAGCCTGCTCTTTCTCTTAATGTGTCAATGATTCTA
This sequence comes from Piliocolobus tephrosceles, assembly GCF_002776525.5. Lineage (NCBI taxonomy): Eukaryota > Metazoa > Chordata > Mammalia > Primates > Cercopithecidae > Piliocolobus > Piliocolobus tephrosceles. The sequence continues at coordinate 87,879,481 of NC_045440.1, forward strand.
ATTTGATTCTTAAGCATCTGTAAGTTTTCTTCCAATTGGCTAGAAGTGTTGATCCAAAAGGAACATGCTTCATTTGAGTGCGCAGGTTCTGGCCAGGCATGGTGGCCCACGCGCGTCATGAGGTCAGGAGATTGAGACCATTCTGGCCAACATGGTGAAACCCTGTCTCTACTAAAAATACAAAAAAATTAGCCGGGTGTGGTGGTGCATGCCTGTAGTCTCAGCTATTCAGGAAGCTGAGGCAGGGGAATCACTTGAATCCAGGAGGTGGAGGTTGCAGTGAGCCGAGGTCATGCCACTGCACTCCAGCCTGGGTGACAGAAAAAGATTCCCTCTCTAAATAAATAAATAAATAAATAAATAAATAAATAAAATAAATAAGTGCACAGATACCTTCTTACTTTAGGCTGTAAAAACATCTAGGACTCATCTATTTTGCCTTAGCATTGCCACTGAGGCTACAGAGTTTATGGATTGTTGTTGTGCCTCTTTGGCTCCTACTGTTGCCTTCCACCCTTGTTGCATCATAATAGATATATTAAGTACTGATCTCTCAAAAAGAGAAATACCAGCAAATCAAAATAGGCCTTTGGCTATAGCATGTCCCATTCCTGGTTTTTCTAGTATAGTATTGTTGTGTGCATGTCCTCCCCAGTCTCCTCTTTCAGTTAGAACTCCATATGATGGCACGGACATAATAGACCTATGTGTTTAGTGTGCCTGATACAGGGCACTTTCTAGAAAGGAGTGCAGATTGTGAATTTCACCAGATTATGTTGCCATGTCAGTGGAGTTTGAAAATAATAGGCCGAGGACCACAGCCACTATAGTGCATGTTCCCCTCCAATGCCTAGGGAGAATTAGGTGTAACCAGGAACTACAGAGAAAATAAATCCCTGTCCCTTGAAGGGAGGATTCTAGGTTGTGATGTATGAGAGATGCAACTTGTCTTTGCCTTGGCCTCATAAAGAGGTTCCCCTTATATCTAATGGGAGCATCTTCGATATAGAGATAAAAATGCAAAGTATAGTCATTTTAGGTGCCATTTGGGACTATACACACTAGGTGGGAAGGATCCTGTTGACAGATGGAACTTTGGAAGATAATATGTCCTGACCAGTATCTCAGTTGATTCTTACTGCAGGGGCTCTCAGTCCAGACATCTCCTTTTTGCCCACAAATGTGTAGGTTATCCCTAGTATCAAATATCTTACAGGGGTCTGAGATTCCCTGAGATGGCATCGTTGGGAAGGACCATGTGTTATTTGTTATTCTGATGTAATACTGGTAGGAGGAGTTACCCGGGGGCCACCACTCAAATTTAGAATTACAGTTAGGAGGTGTGGATGGGTTTTTTAAGTTTTTCAACCTTTTATCTCACATGTTAGATTAGCTTTCTCCTTTTTTTACCCTCCATACCTCCTCACTTTTAGAGATTGTAAGTATAATGTTGCAATATTTGAGATTTCCCAGGTATAGAACTTTTCCTCTGCTTTCAAAGCAGAGGGAGGCATTTGCTATTATTCTATCAACTCTACCTAGTCTGAGAATGTGTCTTACCCAAGGGGGATGTGTCTTCCTGGGTAGAATTAAAAGTGCTCCCATATCAAGTTCCATTTATACCTGACAAGTTCTTGATGGTTAAGGGCAAAGCTATCAAAGGGAACCCCAGGACTATGAGTTAAGGATCATCAAGAAGCCTCCAAGTTTCAGTGTTATTAAACTGAGCAAATTGTTCAGGGAAAACCCAGCAATTAGTCTTGCTGTATAGATGAGCAATGGCTGATACTGTTGGGGTCAAGAGCTAAGCAGCATTCCTGCCTCTAACAGTGAATGCTACTAAGCTTGACAGAAACAAATTTGTCTCTTATCTGTTACTGCTATCCCTGCAATGAGGATAATAACTAAGAAAAATATTACAGCAAGTGAGACTCTCTGTCTGGTATTCCACTCAGGAGGTGCCACAGTGTGTAACCCTGCTGCAAAAGCAAAGTAAGCAAGATAATTCCTGTAAGTATGGTGTAGTTAATGACTCCATCTGAATTTCTACCTGTCAAAATATTGGATTTTCCTCTGTGGGGTCTATGGAGTTATGAATTTGGTCCCATGGATAATCAAAGTCCCCCTATAAATTTGCATTGAAAGAAGCTGCAATACCTGACAGCAGATCTCAAAAGGAAAAGGGGAAATAACTGAAAGAATCTGGTAGGTTAAAGGTGGGATTGAGTTCGATATGCAGTCCTCACTCATTTACTTATCTTTTGTAATCTTCACTTTAAGGTCCGTGACTTCTTCATGTTGGTACCTGGGATGCTCTTCTGGGATGTCAGAGGCTGCTTTCTCTGCTTTCCAGGCTTTGACTTGAGTGTGATAAATCCAAGATTTGATACCTGCAACCTTAACCTTTGAGAGGGTAGAGGAGAGGACAGTGTAGGTCTTTGCAAATTGGGGTCTAGAGAAGGGGAAAGAGAGGGAAGAGCCTTCGCCAACACGAAGTCTTCTGGGTTAGATAAGTATGGTTGTATTTCTTGGGGTTCGGCTTCCAATGGTTGTTTTCATTCCTATTGGAAGTGGGCAAGGAAGGTTATATATTTAGCTAATTCAGAAGTTTCCTTGTCGAATAGAAAATCATTGGTAAGAAAAGGTCAACCATGCATTATTTCAAAAGGGCTTAAACCCAATTTGGAGGCAGTGTTTCTCACCCATAGTAAAGTCATGGGAAGAAGAGTAACCTAAGGGAGGTGAGTTTCTTGAGATAGCTTCCTCAGGTACCTCTTAATGACATTTGTTTTTTCTACTTTTCATAAAGACTGTGGTCTCGTATTATATGCCCGGTGCTTTTGGGTAACAGACACATTAAATGAGGGGGCCATTGTCACTTTGGAGGTACTTGAGGAGTCCAAAGCAAGAACTTAACTCATAAATTAGTACTCTTACCACCTGAGGGGACTTTTCTGTTTGACATGGAAATGCCTCCACCAATTAGTCAAGGTATCTATCTATACTAAAAGATATGGAATGCCCCTTACTTTTGGCACTTGGGTGAAGTCTATCCACTAGTCTTCTGCCAGATAACTTCCTATCCTTTGAATTTGGTGGGGAAGGAGCTGCTTGTTGAGGGGATTATTTTTAAGGCAAGTTTCACAAGCATTAACAAGCTGTTTGACCATTTTAGTAGGTTTTCCCCCCAAAACAATCTTTGGGTGCATAGATAAGTCTTATCCCTACGTAGGTGAAAGGTTTGGTGGAGGAGTTTAAGAACTTTTCACTGACTAGAGGCTTGCAAGTGGACTTTACTGTGCTCTGAGTGTAACCATCCCGGGGGCTGAAAAGTGTATCCTCGAGAGGTGGCTTATTCTATTTCTGCAGATGAATACTGAGGTCTTACTTCTCTTATGGAGCCCTCCCAGATTAGAGGGGTCTCAAGTGTGTCAGATCTCTTGGGTATTTTTTGCTGCTGATTTGGCTGCTTGATCTGAAGTCTATTTCCCTCAGTTATGTCATCCATACCCTTTTCATGTACTCTGGAATGCATTACTGCCACTTCCTACAGAATGAACTCTGAGGATAAAGTCTACCTATTTCCTGATGGTATTTAATGGAAGATCTTTTAGCAGTGAGGAAATGTCTTTCCTTCCAGATAGCAGCATGGACATGGAGAACCGGGAAAGCATATTTAGAGTCAGTACAAATATTAACTGCCTTTCCTTTGCTTTATTTGAGCATCCTTGTGAGAGCAACTAGCTCAGCTAGTTGAGCAATGATGCCCAATGAGAGATGTGTGCTCTCAATAATGACATTCAGGGTGACTACTGAATACCCTGCCTTCTGAGTTTCTTGTTCTACAAAGGAACTTCCATCTGTAAAGAGAGTCCAGTCTGGATTTTCTAGGGGACTTTCTCTGAGATCCTCTCTGGCTGCATAGGTTTGTACTACTATATATTCACAATCATGTTCAGGTTCTCTGATTCCCTCTGAGAGGAAAGTGCAGGGTTTAGGCAAGGGCAGGTTTTTAACTGAACCACAGAGCCCTCTAGCAGCAAGGCTTGATATTTGAGGAGGTGACTTTTTGTTAGCCAGAGACTCCCTTTAGAGGATAGCAGTCCTGCTGTATTATGTGGAGTATAAAGAGTTAAATTATTCTCCATGGTTAACTTGGTGGCCTCTGTTACCAGCAAAGCCACTGTGGCAACTGCTCGAAGACAGGCTAGCCATCCTTTAGCCACCAAATCAAGCCCCTTGCTTAGGTAACTGACAGACTGCTGGGATAGACCTTGGGCCTGAGTTAAAACTCCCAAGGCTATTTCTTTCTTTCTGAGACATAAAGATTGAATGTCTTTCCTACTGGAAGACTAAGGATCAGTGCTTTAAATAAGGCTTGCTTTAGCTGGTTAAAGGATTTTGGGGTCTCAGATTCCCAGAAAAGACAGTGAGTTTTAGCACTTGAGTGTCTTTCCTAAGGTGATATAAAGGGTGAGCAATTTCACCATACCTGGGTATCCACAATCTGCAGAGGCCTGTAGTACCCAAAAATATTCTTAGCTATTTGAGAATTTGGGAAAGAATTGGGAAGGATGTAATGGGCTTAATCTTCTCTTTGCCCAATGTTCTGGTTCCCTCTGACAGGACTAAACCTAGGTATTTCACTGAGGTTTGACAAAGCTGAGCCTTAGATTTTCAAACCTAGCTATCCTCTGTTAGCTAGGAAATTAAGAAGAGCTTCAGTGCCTTCCTGAGAAGTCTTCTCATATGAAGTACAGGGGAGAATGCCATCAGCATTGTAAAATGTTAATGTGAGGATGAGATAACTAAGAGAGATCTCTCAAAACTCCTTCCCAGACAAGTGAGGGCTGTCCCAGAGCCCTTGAGGCAGTACTGTCCAGGTTAGCTGGGTAGTCTGGCCAGAGGGATCTTTGAAGGCAAACAGATATTGAGAGTCAGGGTGCGATTGAATGCAGAAGAAGGCGTTCTTTAGGTCTAAAACCATGAACCATTTAGTTCCCTCAGATATTTGGGTTAGCAGAGTATAGAGATTAAGAACCACTCAATTAATTGGGACCACAGCCTCATTAATGAGATAGAGGTCCTGAACTAGCTTACATTCCCAATTGGGTTTCTGCACTCCTAATATTGGATGTTGCAGGGGCTGTTGCAGGGCCCAAGGAGGCCTTGTGCTTTTAAGTTACCAATAATGATGTCTGGTCCTTTTTTAGCTTATGACTGTAGGGGATATTGTTTCTGCTTCAGAAAAGAAGTGGCATCCTTAAGTTGAATCTAAACTGGTATAGTGATTGTTCAGCCAATCTTTCCCTGAATTGCCCATACCTCTAAGTTAATATTGGTTTCCACTAAGAGGAGATAAAGAGTTTGTTTTGAAGCCATTAGGCTGGTGGCTCCCAGATGGGCTAGAATATCCCTGCCTAGCAAAAGAGTGAGACTTTCAAGCATAATTAAAAAGGCGTGGATAAAAGCAGTTTCCCCCAACTACAGCTGAGGGTCTGAGAAAAATTTCAAGTTAAGGGCTTTCCTGAGATGTCCATCACAGTCATGCTATGGGAGGAGAGAATGCCCGGATTGGAGAGGAGAACCAAAAGACTGGCTCCAGTGTCCAGAAGGAAGTCTACTTTCTTCCCTTCCACCTCCAGAACCACCTAGGATTCCTGGATAGTGAGGCCAATTTGAGCTTCTGGAGTCCAGGATATCTGCCAAGACCAGCTCAGTCAGGGAGACCCTAACCCAGTGGCGCTAGAGGAATTAAAGACACACACACAGAAATATAGAGGTGTGGAGTGGGAAATTAGGGGTCTCACAGCCTTCAGAGCTGAGAGCCTCAAACAGAGATTTACCCACGTACTTACTGACAGCAAGCCAGTGATAAGCATTGTTTGTATAGAACATAGATTAAAAGTATTCCTTACAGGAAACAAAGGGATGGGCCGAAATGAAGGGATGGGTTTGGCTAGTTATCTGCAACAGGAGCATGTCCTTAAGGCACAGATCACTCATGCTATTGTTTGTGGTTTAAGAATGCCTTTAAGCAGTTTTCTGCCCTGGGTGGACCAGGTGTTCCTTGCCCTCGTTCTGGTAAACACACAGCCTTCCAGTGTGGGCGTTATGGCCATCATGGACATGTCACAGTGCTGCAGAGATTTTGTTTATGACCAGTTTTGGGGTCAGTTTATGGCCAGATTTTGGAGGCCCTGTTCCGAACAGATCTGAGCCCCAGGATCCATCAGTCCTGCTGGACCATCTGTGAGACTGGCCTTGGACCTGGTGACTTGTGCCTTCAGGGACAGTCCAATCTCCAGAGGTCCCCACCACAAACTAGAGAGGGTCAAGGTGGCTTCTTTTTGTTGCCTGGGCACTCCCGTTTGAAATGTCCCGGCTTACCACACTGGTAATAATTTGCAGGCGTACCGTGGGGATCCTGGAGTTTATAGACCTGTAAAGTGACTGCTAGTGCCTCTGTCCCTCTCTTATACTTCCTGTCTTTTTCTTGGGCCTCCTCCTGGTCCTTGTTGTAAAAGACCAAGGTGGCCATGCTCAGGAGATTTTCTGAGGTACTACTCAGTCCTATAACCTGCTTCTTTAGCTTCCTTCTAATATCAGGGGTTGTCTGAGTAATAAACTTGTCTTTTAAGATTAGCTACCCCTCAATTGAATCAGGAGATGGAGAGGTCTATTTCAGTAAAGTGTACCTCATCCTTTCCATAAAGGCCAAGGAATTTTCATCTGGTTTTTGATCTATCATAGATAGCTTAGAGTAATTAAGAGGTTTGTCCCTGATCCTTTATAAGCATTCCAGTATGCACATTAGAAAGTGTTTTCTTTCCCACTCATGTATAGGATCACTAGGGTTCCAATTAGTATTCTCAAGGGGTACTGCCTTACTCCCTTTGGAAATGGAGTTTCTTGTTCCTGTTCTTGTTCTCTAATCCCCTCTCTAGTTTCTTCCTTCTAAGTTATTTAGTTCCCCTTGTTGGATGAGGAGATTTTCTTTGGCTATAGGAGACATGTTTATCCCCAAACTTTTTTGCTGCCTGTAAGGTTACCTGTTTCTGCATAGCAGTCAGAGTTTGGGTTAGAAGAACATGACATCTCTCCATGTATGATCAAATACTTGGGTTACATTTTGGAAAGCCTCTATATATCTATCAGGGTCATCATAGAACCTTCCCAGGTACCCTTTATTTGCCTCAGGTCTTGTAGTAAAAGGGAACTTGAACCCTAGTGGCATCACATCCACTGGGCAGTTCTTGAAGACATAATAGTGAAGTCAAGGAGTTGGAGGCTTTGGAGTGGATGGAGCTGGAGTAACTGATGGCGTGGCTGGAGGGGGCCCAAGATAAGGGGCTGGGGGTGAGAGGGGCTGAGGCACTCAGAAGTTTTCTTTGATGGTTTTCCAGAAATTTGTTTCTCTGATTTTGGAGAATCATCCTCTATGTGCCTGCCTGACATGACTGCTAAAAGAGCTGGATCAATTGTGCGATGCTTACAAAGATTTGGGTTGTGTCACAGGACAAAGAAAACTGGTACATAGGGAACCTCGAATCATTTGCCTTCCTGTCTGCAGACAAAATCTAATTGTTTGATAGTATTAAAATTAACACTTCCCTTAAGAGGCCAGGCTTGTATGCTCCGGAGTTGGTAATAAGGCCACACTCTTGTACAAAAGAATATGTGCCACTTTTTCTTCAGGGTCTGCAGATCAAAAAAATCCCAGTGTCTCTGGCTGCACTTGAGAGGCATGTAGGCTGAGGATGGTTTTTTACCTATCTAGAAAGAGAAAAGAGAAGGCATCCCTTAGTCTCTTTCCTTTCTTTTGGAATGACTCAGTGTGGAGAAACAGACAGAAGGGGTGTCACTCCTCTCCTCTTTTCTCCTTTGTTGTCTGGGTCCTGGTGACCTTTGTCGATGCTGCCCCTGAATGCAAGTGTGACCTTGACCCATGGATCGTGAGGAGCTAGTCAGCATGAATAGTCGTGCTTATCTGCTGAATTCCCTAGCTCTCTGCTGGTGCTTCCCCGTTAACTCCCTTGCATGACTGGTATGGATCCCAGGTCTCCCAAGTATATGGATCCTGGGAAAAAACTGTGTAATAGTTGTACTTGGGCAAAGCCCCCTAATGGAGGAAATGTTCTAGCTCTAAGTACCTATATTCAGGTATTTTGGCCCAGACTAAAGTATTCGTTCCTAGACAGTGGGTCCAATTGACTTCCAAACATAAAACCCAGCTTTCTTTTAGATGCCATTGCAATCGGATGCAGAATGGATGCCTTAAAAGAATGTAGGAATTGAATGGCTATCTTCCTTCAGATGGAGACAGCATGGAGGCTAAAATCTGCCCTTCAAGGGCAATTTCCTCCACACTGTCAAAGACAGAGTTTCTCCATTCACAGATAAGACGTGGAGCCTGATGTCTGATAGAAAAGTGCAGATGAGAGAAGAGTTGGGAAATTGTAGATTTTGGACAAAGGACCAGTAAGTCTCCACAGGGAAAAATCCCATCCAACTAGTTGGTGTGACAGAGATTGGAACTCTGACTTCAATTACTCTCCAGACAAAGGTTAGAAAGGGAAGTCTGGGGCTGTCCCCACATCATGCCTCCCCATAAGAAAAAAATAGTCCATCTCATAGAGAGACTGTCTAGTTATGCTGCACAGTGCTGGCTTCTCACTTGGAAAAAGAGACAACTTGATCAATAATCCCCCCATCCAACCCCATTGAGTGCTATCATTGAGAGATAAATAGGACTTTAGATCCAAGTCTTGGAATCTCTCTGTTTCAAGAAAATCACAGAGACAGCAATTCCTTGAAATACATTCTTGATTACTAAGGCACCAGCTGACTTTACCCAACAGGATTATATGCCCAGATTGTAAAAACACTTGCAACATTGCATTCAAAGAAGGAATAGGAGACATGATAGCCTCAAAACGAAAGGAAGAAAATGCAGCAGAAAAGTCTGGAAGTCCTGGTGCTGATACCAACAGGCTGCCAGGGACTGGAGTTAGTCCAAGAGTCTCCAGGTAACACCAAAGTGTAGCGTTGGCCAAAAACCTTTGGTTGCCCCAGGACCTTCTTCCAACCTCATGAGATGGCTAGATCCTCCACAAAAGAGAACTAGATTGGAACACAGCTAACATTCCCAACAACTAAGGGTGAGCAGGATTGATAAAGTCCTCTGAAGAAAGCCTGTCCCCTGAGTCTTGTAAAGCTGGATGCTACCCTATTGGCTTTTAACTGACTGATGGGCCCAGTGTGTTTTGTTCACTCTTGAGAGAACAAAACAGAATGAGAAACCTCAAAAATAAAAGTAAAGTGTTAAGAGTTTGCTCCTACTCACGCTTTTGATGGATCCCAGGCAAGCTGACACTAATAAAAAGTATAGGGTCACTGGTCACATTGTCTGGGATGTTATTCAAGCTCATGATCTCATGACTAAGAAAATTAAGAAGTGTAGACATGAACAACAGGGTGAGGTTAGAACAAAAGTTTAATAAGTAAAAAAAGAAAGCTCTCCACAGCAGAGAGGGGTCCTGGATGAGTTGCCATTTTACAGTTGAATGCTAAAGTTTTTATAAGAAACTTCTCTCATCTCTGTTGCTATTTGAGTAACTTCTCTCATCTGAAAAGCTGTCTGTACAACTCTCCCTATCTATGAAGCTGTGGGACATTCCTAGGTAAGCACAAAGCATAGTTTCTCTTGTTTGTATAATTGTGAGTTTGCTTTAGGTAAGTCCCTCCCTTCCCTCCCTGTGCAAGTTCCCATGAAACTCATCGTGTTAATGAGTTTCCTCCCCTGAAAAGGAGAGGAAACATTTTCCTGGGAGCCCACTAATAACACAAAGAAAAAAAGGCTTCTATGCTGGGCCTTGCCTGCCTGGGCTGCTTATCTGTACAGCTACAGTCTGAGTTTTCCTTAGGCTGCTCTATTTTTGCCTGTAGCTGTGATTTTTCAGGCAAGCTGCTTCTCCGAGGACTAGCCTTAGTTGTCTACCTAACTGTTTTTTTCTTTTCTCCTTCCTCACTTCCTTCCTTCTTCTTTCTTTTCTTCCTTCCTTTTCTCCTTCCTTCCTTCTATCCTACCTTTCTCTTTTACTCTCTACTTCCCTTTCTTTTCAGCCATCCATCCCTCCCTTCCGTCCTTCCCTCCCTCCCTCCTTCCTTCCTCCCTCACTCCTTTCCTTCCTTCCTTCCTTCCTTCCTTCCTTCCTTCCTTCCTTCCTTCCTTCCTTCCTTCCTTCCTCCCTCCCTCCCTCCCTCCCTCCTGAAAACTTCAGGATAATAAAACAATAATGACAATGAGAACAACTATAGCTAATATTTTTGGAGCACTTACTAGGAGCCAGGAACTGCTAGTTTGCAAAAATTAACAATGAATGTAGTAAGTCCTACTGTTATCCCCACTTTACAGATAAAGAGTCCTAGGCACAGAGAGGTCTAACAGCTTGCCCAATAGGTCATAGAATAGGTAGATATAACAGAAGCATTGCTACCTATACAGAACCTTTGGGCAGTTTACATAAAAGCATTTCTACCTCTAAGTGCAGGAATGACAAAAGGCACTCCTTTCCATGGTCACATGGCCCCACATCAGGGCCCACTGCTGGGCTGGGAGATCAGGAATGGCTACCAGGCTCCTACTACACTTTTGTTCTGGTTCCATGGGGGCAACACACAGCTGTACAGCCTTACAGTCCCTAGACTTAAGTACAAGGAATATTAAAGGAAAATTAAGGTTAATGTTAATAGCATTGGCACTCATATTAAAAATGTTATCTTAGAAATTCATTAGTTCACTAAAGCTATTAGAATAAAACATTTCAGGAAGGTGTAGATGATCAATATAAATACAGATTATAAACCAACAGTATTTTAATATATGAGCAATAAATAATCACAAAATTTAATAAATACAAATCTATTTTTTCTAGCCATTATCATCCAGAAATAGTCTTGACCAAAAAAGTCCCTCAACTAGAATATATGTGAACTACGTGAAGATAATTATAATATTTTAGAGGTAAAATTAGAATTTGATTATATTGACTGATTATATATTAATTCTAATTAGAAAGATTATATATTTTAGAGGTAGCATTTCTTTTTTCCAAATTAAAATATATACAATTCAAACAGACTCACATCACAACTAGAAGACTTAATTTATAAAATAGCAAAAAAAAAGTTTGCAAAAATATTTTAAAATTTTAAGACAAATGTTTGGTAGGTGGAATTCTAAGATAGCCCTCATGATCTGTGCTTTGTGTTACATCTGTATATCTTCCTCCTCTTGTGTGTGGATGGAATCTGTGACTTGCTTCCAACCAAAAGAATATGGCAAAGGTGATGCAATGTTACTTCTATTATTATATTTTATAAGACTTAATCTTACCTGACTGGGGAGGAAGACCATCCACCTTGAAGTAGCAACCTGCCATGTTGTAGAAAGGGCCATGTATTAGTTCATTTGCATGCTTCTATGAAGAAATACCTGAGACTTAGTAATTTAAAAAGGAAAGAGGTTTAATTGACTCAGTTCTACAGGGCTGGGGAGGCCTCAGGAAACTTACAATCACAGTGGAAAAGAAAGCAAACATGTTCTTCACATGGCAGCAGGAAGAAGAAATGCAGAATGAAGGCAGGAAAAGTCCCTTATATTAATAAAACCATCAGATCTTGTAAGAACTCCATCACTATCATAAGAACAGCATGGGGGTCACCACCCCTATGATTCAATTACTTCCCACTGGACCCCTCCCATGATATATGGAATTATGGGAACTACAATTCAAGATATTTCAGTGGGGACACAGTCAAACCATACCATTCTGCCCCTGGCCCCTCCCAAATGTCATGTCCTCACATTTCAAAACACAATCATGGTCGGGTATGGTGGCTACAGGGATTGTAGTCCCAACACTTTGGGAGGCCAAGGTGGGTGGATCACTTGAAGTCAGAAGTTTGTGTCCAGCATGGCCAACATGGTGAAAACCTATCTCTACTAATAATATAAAAATTAGCTGGGTGTGGTGGTACATACCTATAATCCCAGCTACTCTGGAGGCTGAGGCAGGAGATTCACTTAAACCTTGGAGGCAGAGGTTGCAGTGAGCCAAGATCATGTCACTTCACTCCAGCCTGGGCAACAGCATGAGACTCCATCTAAAAAACAAACAAACACACAAACACACACATAATCATGCTTTCCCAAAAGTACCCTTAATGTCTTAACTCATTCCAGCATTAACTCAAAAGTCCAAGTCCAAAGTCTCATTTAAGACAAAGCAAATTCCTTCTGTTTATGAGCCTGTAAAACCAAAATCAAATTAATTACTTCCTAGATACAAAGGGGATACAGGCATTGAGGAAATACACCCATTCCAAATGGGAGAAATTGACCAAAACAAAAAGGCTACAGGCCCCATGCAAGTCCAGAATCCAATAGGACAGTCGTTAAACAATAAAGTTCCAAAATGATTTCCTTTGACTCCATGTGTCACAGCCAGGTCATGCTGAGGCAATAGGTGGGCTCCCACAGCCTTGAGCAGCTCCACCCCTATTGCTTTGCAGGCTACAGTCCTTAGCCCCAGCTGCTTTCACAGCTTGTGTTGAGTGTCTTCAGCTTTTCCAGGCATATGGTGCAAGCTATCAGTAGATCTACCATTCTGCGCTCTGGAGGACAGTGGCCCTCTTCTCACAGCTCCATTAGGCAGTGCTCCAGTTGGGACTCTGGGCATTCCAACTCCAAGTTTCCCTTTTGCACTGCCCCAGCAGCAGTTTTCCATGAGGGCTCCTCCCCTGCAGCAAACTTCTGCCTGTACCTCCAGGCATTTCCACACATCCTTTGAAATCTAGGAGGAGGTTCCCAAACATCAATTCTTGTCTTCTGCATACCTGCAGGACCAATACCACATGAATTCTTCCAAGACTGGGGACTTGCATTCTCTGAAGCAATATCCTGAACTGTACCTTGGTCCCTTTAGCCATGGCTAGAGTGGCTGATATGCAGTCCCAAGGTTGCACACAGTAGGAGGGCCCTGGACCCAGCTCATGAAACCATTTTTCCTTCCTGGGTCTGTGATGGAAAGGACTTCTCTGTGAAGGGAAGGTCTCTGATGTGCCCTGCAAACATTTTCCCTATTGTTTTGGAGATTAACATTTGACTTCTTGTTACTTATGCAAATTTCTGCAACAGGCTTGAATTTCTTCCCAGAAAATGGGGCTTTCTTTTCTATTGCATAATCAGGCTGCAAATTTTTTGATACTTTTATGTTCTATCACCTCTTGAACACTTTACTGCATACAAATTTCTTCCACCAGATATCCCAAATCATCTCTCTCAAGCTCAGTGTCTCTAAGGCAGGGGCAAAAAGCTGCTAGTCTCTTTGCTAAGCACAGCAAGAGTCACCTCTGCTGTAGCTCCCAACAAGTTTCTCATCTCCATCTGAGACCACCAAAGCCTTGACCTTATTGTCTATATCACTGTCAGCAGTTTGGTCAAAGTCATTCAATAAGTCTCTAGGACATTCCAAACTTCCCCACATCTTCCTGTCTTCTGAGCTTTCAAAGTCCCTAGGAAGTTCCAAACATTCCAACATTTTCCTGTTTTCTTCTGAGCCCTCTAAACTATTTCAATCTCTGCCTGTTACCTATTTCCAAAGTTTCTTCCACATTTTCAAGCTCCTTGTAGCAGCACCCTACTTCTGGTACAAATTTACTGTATTAGTTTGTTCTCATGCTCTTATGAAGAAATACCTGAAATGGGGTAATTTATAAAGGAAAGAGGATAACTGGACTCATAGTTCTGCAGAGCAGGGGAGGCCTCAGGAAACTTACATACATGGTGGAAGGGGAAGCAAACATCCTTCTTCACATGGTGGCAGCAAGGAGAAGTGCAGAGTGAAGGAGGTGGGGGAAGCACCTTATAAAACCATCAGATCTTGTGACAACTCACTCATTTTCACAAGAATAGCATGGAGGTAGCCACTCCCATGATTCAGTTATCTTCTACTGTGTTCCTCCCATAATATGTGGCAATCATGGGAACTATAATTCAAAATTAGATTTTGGTGGGAGCATAGCCAGACCATAAAAGGCCACATGGCAGTGCACTGGTTGGTGACATCTAGGTTCTGAGGACAGCCTTTACCTGAGTGCCAGTGGGAAACTGGCTCAGTCAAGGGAAGGTACCCCTTGTTCTGACCCCTATGGCCTCATTAGTTTGGCAGCCTATGCTAACAAAGCTGAAAGCTGCTAAGAGGTCAGGACAATTCCCAGGCCTTAGAAGCCTGCCTTAGGGGAACACAGCATCTGCACCCTCTGCCCTGGGGTGACTCCTCCCAAGAACACTTCCTGGGAAGTTGCCCAGCCCTTCACTGGCCACACAGAGGCAAGAAAACAAATTTTGCTGACAACTTGAATGAATCTGGAAGTGTAGTCCTCCCTAGTTAAGCCTCCAGGTGAGAATGTAGCCCAGCTGACACCTTGATGTTAGCCTTGTGAAACCATCAGCAGAGGGTCCAGTTAAGCAATGCCTGACCTCTTGATCTGTAGGAACTTGGGGCATAATAAATATGTTATTCTAAGCTGCTAAGTTTGTGGCAATTCATTATGCAGCAATAGAAAAAGAATACAGAAATTATAGAAACATTAAAGTCCTATATTACAGCAACTCTTACTGAAAATAAAAGTATTCGTGCATGGACAGATAGATCAATGGAAGAGATAACTTCAACTTTAATCTTATTATAGGTGAGAACCTAATATATTACAAAACATCACAAATTACATTTAAGAATCTATTCATGCCTGGTGCACTATTTACTCCTTTTCTCCATTTGGGAATCATGGATACATCACTGAAATAAATAATAGGCAGATTAGGTCCATTGTATTGTGAAAGATCAAATCACAGGAAAGCTAAAATAAAGCATTTTTCAAATCTTAGTCCATTCTAAGCTTGAGAATGATAAAAATAGGTCAGAGAGAAAAAGCGTACATGAATATTTAAAAACCGATCATCACAATCTTACAACTAAAATTTTTAAAAATTAAGAGTATGTTTTCATTAAATATGAAAAAGTTTAGTATATCTATTATGTAGGGAGCAAATCCAATATGTAAATGAAAGTGGGTGCAGAGCATAACTTACAAATGATAAAATGCAACTAGTAATTGTTATTTTTTTTAGCATTTTTGCTTATGGAGGAAGAAGCTGGTCACCAATAGATATTCCTTATTTTGGTCAAAGCCTGAGGAGTATGAGTAGTGGGCAACTCAGGGCTGCTGACCCTGAGAAAGTTAGGGTCTCTCTATCTCTTGACCCTGGCTCATCATGACAGTCCAGATTTCAATGGTAGTGAAAGTCAAATTCTTCTTTTAATATAAAATTCCTTTTCAAAAAGCCAAGTGCATGATTGTCAAGCTGGTAATCAAACTTTCTGTGGCTGTTTGCAATGAGCAATGTCCTTGCTTCTCTTGTATGATTGGAAGAAATTATTCTGCTCAACACTCACCAATCGGTGCTGGCTTGCTTTGAACTATGTGTCATGCAAGTGACAAGCAGGATTCTGTGAGATAAGAAGTAACTAAATAGGATTAGTGTCCTTAATCAGGGCTAATCAATCATTTCAATTGGAAAGTTTATTTGGAATTGGCTGACCTGAAGGGCATTGACAGCAGATTCCATAATAATACTGCAAATGGTTGCATTTTTACAATGCTTTATGATCCCCATAAGGAGCTAATTTATTTTTTTCCTTCTGAATTTTTCTAATCACAAAGATTCAATCCTCTGTCCCCACTGACTTCCCAGAATGGCTTTCATATTTATTTACATTGATGAAAATGTGTGATTTGTTTTAATGGCACTTCTTTTACACCTTGAAATAATTACTTTGGTTGAGTTCACCATGCTTCATTATGTTGTGCTTGCCCCATTCTGAGATTTGTTTAAGAGTATAGGGTAAGTTGATGACATTTCAAATAACTTAATTTGTCTTTGTATACTGTATGTTCCAATCAAGGATATTTCAAAGAATATAAAAATTCTGTCAGAAAATATGTTATCAATATTAAGTGTAGAGGCACATTTTTCCTCCAATATTAATAATTATTTAAAAAAAGGATCTCTGGCAGAGGGTCACATGATTCTCCTAATAGCTTTCTCTGCAGGCATCTCCGTAATTATTGCACCCTGTGATATGCCCTGTCAGTACAGCTAAATATGACAGAACAAATGAAGTGGTCAGTGCTTTTCAAGATCTATTTTCAACTGAGAAATGAATGACTGCTGAGTGCAGATAGTTGTCCATTGGTGAGTACTCTCATTAGTGACATTAAGGCTGTGACACCAGTGAATGAAAAGTGAACTGAGGTTGTTGCTAGTCAGCAAGTCAGCTCCTGGCAAGTGAAATATTCTTTCAAAATTATTAGCCAGCTGCTGAGGTCTGCAATGACAACTAGGGTTACTTTCAATTTCTATGTAGGTTTATATTTTATTGTTCAAGGTAAAGTTAATTTCGATGAATAATTCTTGACAGTGGCAGCTTCTTTCAGTACTGTCATTTTAGGCTTGAAAAAACAAAAGGACAAATCATACCTGAGCGCGTATGTGAATTTGTTGTATGTTTTTATGTAAGTGAGCTTTGTCATCTTCCTAGGAGGTACCTACATTATTAAGAGAAAAATGGACATTTTTTAACAGCTAATATTTTGATTGCTCACTGTAAACCATGCACCCTATTAAAACGCTTTGTATGGTCAGGTGTGATGGCTCACACCTGTAATTCCAGCACTTTGGGAGACTGAGGCGGGTGGATCACCTGAGGTCAAGAGTTCGAGACCAGCCTGACCAACATGGAGAAACCTTGTCTCTACTGAAAATACAAAATTAGCTGGGCATGGTGGCTCATGTTATACCTATAATCCCAGCTACTTAGGAAGGCTGAGGCAGGAGAATCGCTTGAACTCGGGAGGCAGAGGTTGCGATGAGCCAAGATCACACCATTGCACTCCAGCCTGGGCCACGAGAGCGAAACTCTGTCTCAAAAAAATAAAAAAAATGCTTTGTACATTATACTTTATTTTCTCCTTAAATTTAATAGGATTTAATGTGAGCCATGGGGCTTAGGTTAAAAGTATATTGAAATTCCACAGTTCAAAATGGAGAAGATAGGTCTTAATAGTAATACCTATTTAAAAAAAAAAGTTAGGATTTTAGCTAAATATAATCATAGTACAAGCCATCTACTGGTGTGGTTGTCAAGAAAATTAACATATACCTGCATTATTAGTATAACAACTGAAAAATAAGAACTATAGTGCAGATCAGACCCCTTCAAAGCAAATATTCACTTTTGGTTGTGCATTTTTAATGGAAGACTGGTAAATTGGCCAACTATTGAGGTCTGCAGTGAAAACTACTATTGTAGCCCACTCGGATGAAAGTAACCATACAGTGAATACTCAAGAAACCCTATCATATGATGAACAGTTCAAGTAACTTTGGAACTTAGCTACAGAAAACATATATAATTCCCAGGATAGTTATCTTCAAACACATTCACACCTGTTCAACACAGGGACTGTGTTCCTGGAAAGAGGAGTGTGGATTTAATCAGCATTATAAGAATTGGAACAGTATGGTCCATATGGATATCTATGGATATCCAATTGCCCCAGCACCACTTATTGAAAATACCATGAATTTTTCAATGCTCTGAAGTACCAACTTTGCTCTAGATAAAGCAGCGATATATTCAAGGGTTTAGTTCTGGGCTCTATTTTCTTGCCTGGTCTAGTTGTGTAGTTTTATGCTGACATTGTATCACCTCAATTACTTAACTTTTTAATTAGGCTTGATAGCTGATAATACTGTGAAACCTTGTTCTTTCACTCTTGAGAGTCATAGCTGTTCTGGACCCTTGAATCACTGTATAAACGTTAGAATGAGATAATTTTTAGAGGGGAATATTTGGGATTTTAATCAGGGCTCTATTATCTATATATTGATTTGAGGAAAATTGACGTATTTTCAGTACTTAGTCTTCCAATCTAAGTTTGTTCATCCATTTATTTAAAACTTCAAAAACTTCTCTCAATACAGTTTATAATTTTCTGAAAGGGGGATGTACATATATCTTTTGTTGAATTATTTCTAGCAATTTTATATTTTGATGCCATTATAAATGGTATCTTGACAAATTTTTATTTTTTATTTACTTATTGCTATTTTATAGAAATGCAATTGATTTTTGTATACTGACCTTATGTCTAACACTTTGCTAAACTCACTTGTTAAATAAAAGTTTATCTGTCATTTTGTAGGTTTCTCTTACATACAATCATATTATCTGTGAAATGTTAAAAGCTGTATTCCTTCTTTCCAATCTTCATACCCCTTTTCCCCTAGCGTTGTTACTACACTGGCTTCTACCTTCAGTAAAATGTTACTCTTGGCAATCAGCATAGAGTTGCAGTTCTCCCCACAACCTATATCAACCTTTATTACAGACGTTAGTCCGTTGACATTTACTAATATTGCTAACATATCTGATTTAAATAAATTACCTCACTTGCTTTCTTTTTATATTTTGTGTATTAGATTTTTCTTCCATCTTGTTATCTTTTGTATATTTTTATTATATGATTATCCAATTTTCAGCTTAAAAATTATAGATTATTTTACTATCATTTTGTTTGTTTCTGTAGAATTCTTCTCAATTTATCAAAGTATAATGCTAACTGATACTTTTATTTTCTTTCTGAGTAAGGAAGGGCCTTAGAACACATTAAATCGATTGTCTTCTTTCTTGAATTACATGTTTTTTTCTATGTCTTTTAATTTTTTTATATTTTAAAATTTAAAGGATGTTATTGTTTTATAAAGTCAGTATTACATTTTTTGTTGACCTTTATTTCTATTCATCTCTCCAATTTTATTCGTCTGAAGGAGCACCTTTTTAATATTTCTCTTAACTCAGGTATTCTAGTAACAAACCTCCCTAGTTTTTGTTTGTCTGAAACGTTATTAGTTACTTTTACTTTTAAAGGATACTTTCTCTGGCTGTAGAATTCTAGATTGTGTCCTAGTGGAGGTTTCACATTATTTATCTTATTTTGAATTTAATTGGCTTTTAAGATCTGTGACTTATTGTCTTTCATCACTTTAGTGCAACAGGCATTAATTTAAAATTCGCTTCTGTTCCATTCACTCTCTTTTCTTCTTTTAGAACAAAATTACATGTATGTTAGACCTTCTCAACTTATCCCCTGTGTCTCTTATCCTCTAGATGTTTCAACAATTGTCTCTCCATATTGCAATATGGCAATATTTTTAAAAATAAGTTTTGGCTCAGAAATTTTCCATCTATGTTTATTCTGTTGTTACTTCAATCTGTTTGGTTCTTAATTTGGTGGTGTCTTTCAATCTTGTAATTTCATCTCTTCCATATGTTTCTTATAGATTTTCTAGTTCTCTGCGGAAGCTCTAATTTTGTCTTTTATATCCTTGAAACATGGTAGGTATAGTTTATTTTACAGCATATGTCTGTTTAATATTTAGAATTCTTACGAATTTGTTTCTATTGTCTGTTTTTCTGTTGTTTTGTTTATACTGTCTTTCTTCTCTTGGGCCTGATTATGTATTTATGTGACAAGTCACTGTATTTGAAAAATTCTGGAAATATTTTGATGGTGGTGATGTTATCTTTCTCCAGAGAGGATTTTCATTGCTTCTGATGGATTTCAAATAGCACCAGGAATTTGGATTTCTTAATACAGTTTAAGGAATTGATATTATCTAATGTTGGATGTAGTCCCTCTGTGGCATTATTTCTAGTTCACCCTTATTAGGAGAATGCATTTCTTTGAGGAACCAAACCAATTTGTGGAAATATTTACTAGGCACACTCTTAGCAGGCATGATTTCCAATCCTTGTTCTCCATTTTCCATTTAAAAACTTCAGAAACTGACAGATTTATAAGGGAAAGACAACTCTGAATACTGGGTTTACTTTTCTTCATGGCATTGTTAGCCCTCTAATGCCTTTATGTAAATATTTTTATCTTTTTTCCAAGTCTTGAAGTTGTCCTCCAAATTTTCTACCAGTCTTAGGAGAAAACTGGGACTTGCCCAAAGACACACTCCTATATATAGAGTTGGTGCTCAAGACCCAGTTCACTGTAACTCTAAAGTCCATATTCTTAACCTATATGTGATTCTTTCCCACTCCACCATTGTTGATAAGTTTCAAAGAACAATGCACAATGATTTCTAGATGTCACCAGAGAAGTACAGATGATTGGAGACTATGAACACCAATATTGTCTTGTAGCAACCTTTGACAGTTAATAGTAGCCAGAGTTAGACTTCCTTCTTTAATGTTTAGTGACCCAGTGTTGTCAGCATGACAGTGATTTAAATTCTCAGGCATAGTCACAATACTAGGTTCATGAAAGGTAATGTGCAAATCAGAATGCCCGTGTATTAATGTATAATTTTAAAAATTAAGCTATCCTGAACATAGGAAGGTTTATGTCAGACAACTAGTGATTTCTATTACTGTTGATAAGTGATTGAAAAAAAGATGAACTGGAATCAGAAGGTTGTATGTAATCAGAATTGTGAAATCAGAATAAGAATTATTCAGATGTTACATAGTTACACTACCCCAGTCTCCAGTCATGAGTTCTTAAATCCATGGACCAGACATACTCTCCTCCACATGAGTGAGTGCTGCCACTTTATTAATTTTGAAGTTTCCCTTTTCAGTGTGCTAAGATAGCCAACCCCTTTTTAAATCAGTCTTGCCTCTATGAAGAAATATCCAGAACACTTTGGAGATTTGGATATTCTAAAACTTTTCAATTAAATAATCAATTACACTCTTGTTTTAGTTTTGGAATAGTCAATTATATTGATTGTGTGGGAAGGCTTTTTTTTAAACAGTTATTCAGTGTGCATCTTTGTATAATTCCAGATAGATGTTATATACATTGTTTTTGTCTGATATACTGAGAAAATCAAATATTTAGAATTTTCCAAATTCTGTAAAAATTGCTTCAATTAGAATATAACTTAATATTTTGAAAACTAATAGTTTCAAAAATTGTGATTAAAGTCATATAGATGTATATCCTTGTGTAAGTTAAAATTATCATTATATATTTATTTTTACTTCCTATAATCTACTAATTATTACAATCACCAGTGTAATTACTTCTTTATATATTCAAGTTAGACATTTAGCCTTTCAGCGTTTTGTTTGTAAAGAAGCAGCTTTGGAGTAGATGATATTGAAGATATGTTCCTGATCTAAAATTTCACAACTACTTCATTAATATAGATAAGGAAGAAAGTCATTCTACTGGCTGCGTTTTAAATTTAGGTACAATGCGCATGTGTGCTGCCATCATTAGTTAGGGCTGGGTATAGAAGCATCACCTCTTCCATATCATGATGCACTTGAGAGTTAAGTTCAATTGTTTAGAGACAGAATGTTAAATATGTCTACATCTGGTGCTTATCGATTAACAAAGTCTTTAAATATTGACAATTTGACCATATTTTTTTCCAGCAAATAAGCTTGGAAAAAAGTTGGAGAAAGAATACAAAGATAAAGAACACACATTTTTCTCATGCCTTAAAAATGCAATTCCACCCTTATAATTGTGCAGTTATTATTGTGGGATTACTTATTCTCATTGCAGCCTTTTGACTTTGCTCTTGAAATTTTAAATCCCCTGTTGCTACCGGGAAATATTTATTATATGCAAGTATAACATTTTTCCTTTGATTTTTGAAGATGTTGTTTATAAAAATTTCATGAGATACAGTGTTTCTGTACACATTTTAATATTTGAAAACTTTTTAATGAACCAAATAAGGAAGGTTTCAGGGCAAAAGCAAGTTATCTTAGTCATAAATATTTCAATTTTTTTTTCACCATTTTCCAGTGTAAGTATAGGCATTTCTTTTAGAGATTTTAGAACATTCTTTGTATTTTTCAGTCTTCACAAATTAAAATGACTGAACAATGGCCATCTGCTTTTACTCAGTACTTAATTTGTAATCTTGTATTTTTAAAACGTTCCTCTTTAAAGTGTGATTGATCTCCATTAATGTATTATTTCTCTGTGCATTTTTTTCATGTTTCATAATATACTTAGTGTTTTCACCCGAGAAGACCAAAGACTATCCTTTGATTTGCATGTGCCTCTCCAACAGGTGAAACTAGTTTGAACTAACAGTAGTTAGCACTTGAGTTTTTCTTGAAAATAATTATCTAAAACACAATAGTCAATAACTTACATTCTAAAGAGGCACACTAAATCTCCTTTACAACTCTAGCAAATCAGATTTTGAAAATATGTTAAGCATTCTGAGGTGTGGGCAAGTAATCATCTGTTCTTTCAGTATTTAATTGCTTTTTAAATTGTAACTGTGATTTTGACCTCCAATATAAAGCAAGCATGACTTATTGGGTTACTCAGACAGCAGCAGAAGCGCTTGTAAATGAATGCTGTCTTACTCCTCAAATTCTGACAAAGTGCTTAGTTAATTTACAAACCACTTGCACACAGACACTTAAAAATGTGTTTTCAATGAATGGATCTAATAAAATTTTAGGTAATATATAATTACAGTGGTAAAAATACTATTTTGTTTTTTTCATTTTGGAAGTTTTAAGGGGTAATGAAAGGAAATACCAATTGCTTTTCCACTTTAACTTAATTTAATCTTTACAACAAATCTTTGAGTTGGGTTTTATGTAAAGAAACAATACCAAAGCTCCAGGTGATTAAATAAATCACCAGTATGTCAATGTTTCTCAGTTTGTATGTGTTTAGGCCAAGATTTGAGCCTGGGCCTGTCTTGTTAATCTTGCTTGTGTTTTGGTAAGCTAATTTTAAATATTTTCTAGAAGCAAGGGATATATAATAAATAAGTACATCCATAAAATTAACAAATCAGAGGAAAGAGATAATTTGTCAGAATCTGTTTAGGATGTAACCTGTTTAGGTAAACATTATTAAAGTGCATTTGCAGAATCTACAGATAGAGTTGCTATTTTCTCTTTCCTTTCTCGACCAAGTCACCTGCTCTACATCATTCTTTTCTCCTAAAGCCTCTCTCAGCCAAGAGGGAAGGGCTCTGGAACTCTGTTGTGCCTTTGAAGGAGGTAAAGCCTCAGAGCTCTTAAGCTAATCCAAGACACTCACATACAGAAAGAAAAATAGTAAGTACCTTTTGGTACTTCAGTGCCTATGAATACAGCAAGTTCAGAAACTATCTTGAACAAAACTGCATGCTGCGTGTGACACAGGAACTAATAATGGTTGAGGTGAGGAAAAGGGACAAGGCTTTGTTTCTATAAACTACACCTGCTAATTTGGTGCTACGATGAGGCCAGGTTTTAGGATGAATAAACAAATTTCTGCTTTGTAAACGTACCCGTTTATACATTTTTTTGTATTACTTGATAGCTTTGGTGGTGTTTCATCATTTATCTGTTGTTGTTACCCTGGCTGCCTCTGCTGTTGTTACTGTTTTGAAAAGTAATTTTAATAATTATGACCAGGAAATTTTGGCAATGCCTGTGTCAAGCAGTGACAGATATAGTCACAGCTATATAACTGCATTTTGATCAATGACAGGCTGCATATATGATAGTTGTCCCATAAGATGATAACACTGTATATTTACTGCAAACTTTCCTATGTTTAGATATGTTTAGCTACACAAATACTAACCATTACATTACATTTGCCTACAGTATTTAGTACAGTAACATGATATACAGGTTTATAGCCCAGGAGCAATAGGCTATACCATATAGCCTAGGTGTATAGTAGGATATTCCATCTAGGTTGTGTAAGGCTATTCTATGATGTTCACACAATGACAAAATTGCCTAAGAAGGAATTTCTCAGAAGCTATTTCCATCATTAAGCAATGCATAACTGTATAGTGAAGAGTGAAAATTTGGAATATAAAAATGTTAGGAATCTACTGGAGTTGCCATTCTTGCTCCACCTTGTCTTTTTCTTGTAAATCTTTAGTGCTTCTTTAATTTAGCATTTTAGCTGTGGATAAATTTCATATGGGCATATAATACATTTACCTTTCTATAGTTTAATTTTTGATTTAATTTTGTACACTGTGCTCAAATGTTCCAAATTCCTTTGTTCATTAATTCAGTTACTCATTCAGAATAGCGTGATACATACACAGCTATCCAAATCCTAGGAGAATTCCCATGTGGTTCTGTTCAGTTTTATTTTGGTTGAAGGCTGAGGTTTTCATCTGGTGTCTAAACAAATGAATAATGCTCCACTCTCATGTCAGAGAGTGTCAGATAGCTGGATAATCAAAGGTTTAATAAATGAGTGGGTATCCACATTTCTGGACGTTTGGGCACAGTATCTCCTTTACTTAGTCCCGGTGAGGAAAGATCCATCTTCTGTTGTCACTTCATGGATCCTGCTCCATTCACTTGTTCCTGTCTGGATGAATTGTCATTCTGTCACCTTCTCTTCCTTTTACAACTCTAGTCCTACCCTGCGTATATCTAAAATATTCTCTCTTGACTAGCATTAGTATTTTTTGAGTCTTATTTTTGTGTGGGATGGGGAAGAGGAACAACCACCTTTGAAATTGTTGAAGGAAAAGGTGGAAGTAAGAGAAATAAATATAAAATGTACTGATTGTTAATTGCAGATAAGATCCTACACATATTTGTTCAACAAATATTTATCAAATGCCTGTTACTACTAAAAAAGTCTGTTTAAATGCTGAGAATGGCACACTTTTAAAAGAGACAAGCTCTCTGCTCTCTCAAAAATACTATATATGGCTTTGAGGGAAATTATGAGAAAAAGATACATTTCTTTTTTCCTAATTGTAATGGGACATTATTATAGATTTTTAAGCCACGGAATTATATGGCTTATAGTATGTTTTTGGAGGATTAGTTTATGCTATGAGGAGCAGAAGTGATAGCTGGATTAGATTGGGAGGCGTGATTAAGGGAAATACAATGAAAGATAATTACTTTGCTTTTCGTATTTATTAACCCAAGCAGTAAATATTTATTAAGTAGCTACTATGTACCCCTAGGCACCAGCAGTAAATACTTATTTTAGTGGTGACCTCATTACCCAGAGCCTTGATGTTTTCACCATATTAATAATGAAGAGCACATCCCTATCTTTTATTATGATTCCAAGGTATTCGAGAATATTATATTAAATATGTGAAATGGGATAGGATAATGTTTACTGTTCTCATTTGAATATTGATTTTCTTCAATTGTTGATTAGTTAATTATTCTTTGGAAGACAAATTTAGGCTGATGATTAAAAAATGATTTTTTAAAAAAGGCAAAGAACTTCTGTGGAATGAAAGTGACTCTTTTCTGCAGTGGTTTTTGAACGAAAATACAGTAGTCTGAATGTTTTAGTGAATGTTTAACCTATTTTATGTATTTTTTCATATTTTCATGGTTATTCAATGTATACATTTCTCAAGGTTTATAAAATGAAAACTCAATTTTTCACCACTTTCTAAGATTTTTAAATATTTATAGTATTTTAATTCACACACTACTGCATACTGTAGTTCTGAATGTGGCAATAGAGCCTCAACTTTGTTCATTGCTGTAATTCAGACATTTCTGAGAATCCTTAACACACTCTTGAAAAGGCTCCATTCACTAGCAGACTTTGTGTGAGACACTGAGAAGTTTTCTGGTAAAAGTCAAACATACCCACACAAACACTAATTCTAAAAGTAGCGAGAATTAGGCAAGACAGTCTTAATATTGATTTCTGGTAATGGCAAAATGCATATTGTTCATTTGTGTTTTCTCATTCAGACCTTTAAAAACTCATGTAACAGATTTCAATGGAGGTGATTAGAGGTAGGGTGGTGGTAGTGGAGTGAATATATTAATCTTGAGTTCTAATTTGATTGCACTGTGGTCTGAGAGACTGTTATTATTTCAGTTCTTTTGCATTTGCTGAGGAGTGTTTTACTTCTGATTATGTGATTAATTTTAGAGTAAGTGTCATGTGGCGATAAGAATGTATATTCTGTTGTTTTGGTGTGGAGAGTTACGTAGATATGTATCAAGTCCACTTGAGCTAGGGCTGAGTTCAGGTCCTGAATATCTTTGTTAATTTTCTGTCTCAATGATCTGTCTAATATTGTCAGTGGGGTATTAAAATCTCCCACTATTATTGTGTGGGAGTCTATGTCTCTTTATAGGTCTCTAAGAACTTGCTTTATGAATCTGGGTGCTCCTGTATTGGGAGCATATATATTTAGGATACTTAGGTCTTACTGTTGAATTGAAACTTTTACCATTATGTAATGCCATTCTTTGTCTTTTTTGACCTTTACTGGTTTAAAATCTGTTTTGTCAGAAATTAGGATTGCAACCCCTGCTTTTTTGTTTTCTATTTGCTTGTTAAATTTTCCTCCATTCCTTTATTTTGAGCCTATGTATGTCTTTGCATGTAAGATGCATCTCTTGAAGACAGCATACTGATGTGTCTTGGGTCTTCATCCAGCTTGCCATTATGTTTCTTTTAACCAGTTAGCTTATTTACATGTAAAGTTAGTATTATTATGTGTGAATTTGATTGTGTCATCATGATGCTAGCTGTTTATTTTGCAGACTTGTTTATGTGGTTGCTTCGTAGTGTCACTGGTTTGTCTATTTCAGTGTGTTTTGTAGTGACTGGTAACAGTTTTTCCTTTCCACTTTTGGTGCTTCCTTTAGGAGCTGTTGCAAGGCAGGCCTGGTGGTGAAGAATTTCCTTAGCATTTGCTTGACTGAAAAGTATCTTATTTCTCCTTCACTTATGAAGCTTAGTATGGCCGGATGTGAAATTTTGGATTGGAAATTCTTTTCTTTAAGAATGTTGAATATTGGCTCCCAATCTCTTCTGGCTTGTAGGGTTTCTGCTGAGAGGTCTTCCGTTAGTCTGATGGCGTTCTGTTTGTAGGTGATCTGGCCTTTGGTTTTGGTTGCCCTTAACATTTTTTTTTTCATTTGACCTTGGGGAACCTGATGATTACGTGTCTTGGGGTTGATTTTCTCGTGGAGGACCTTACTGGGATTCTCTGCATTTCCTGAATTTAAATGTTGGCCTGTCTTTCTAGGTTGAGGAAGTTCTCCTGGATGATATCCTATAGTATGTTTTCCAACTTGGTTCCACTCTCCCTGTCTCTTTCAGGCACCCCAATCACTGATAGGTTTGTTCTCTTTACATAATTCCATATTTATCAGAGGTTTTGTTCTTTGCTTTCCATTCTTTTTTTTTTTTTTTTTCTATTCTTGTCTGTGTGTCCTATTCCAGAAAGATAGTCTTCAAGTTCTGAGAGTCTTTCCTCTGCCTGTTCTATTCTGCTACTCATACTTGTGATTGAATTGTGAAGTTCTCAGGTCCGTCAGGTCAGTTATCTTCCTCTCTAAACTGGCTATTCTGGCTGTCAGCTCCTGTATTTTTTTAATCATGATTCTTAGCTCCTTTGCATTGGGTTATAACATGCCACTTTAGCGCAACAAAATTTGTTATTACCCACCTTGTGAAGCCTACTTCTGTCAATTCAGCCATCTTAGCCTCAGTCCACTTCTGTGCCCTTGCTGGAGAGGTATTGTAGTCATCTGGAGGAGAAGAGGCATTCTGGCTTTTTGAGTTTTTACATTTTTACATTGATTCTTTATCATCTTTGTGAGCTTATCCATTTTTCATCTTTGAGGTTGCTGACCTTTGAATAAGGTTTTCATGAGATCTTTGTTATTGATGTTGTGTTGTTGTAGTTTTCTGTTTGTTTTTCTTTTAACAGGCCATTGTTCCATAGGGCTGCTGTTCTTTGCTGCTGTTTCCACTCCAGACCCTAGTTGCCTTAGTTTTTCTCATACCTGGATGTATCACTAGAGAAGACTGCAAAGTAGGAAAGATAGCAGCCTGCTCCTTCCTCTGGAAGCTCTGTCCCAGTGGGGTACTGACATGTTGCCAGCCTGAACATGCCTATAGAAGGTGTCTGGAGGCCCCCATTGAGAGGGCTCACCTAGTCAAGAGGAACAGGATCAGGGACCTTCCTAAAGAAGCAGTCTGGCTGCTTTTTGGTAGAGTAGGTGTGCTGCACTGGGTGGGGGGATTATTTGCTGTTGATACATTTGGGCTCTCCAAAGCTGGCAGGCTAGAACAGCTGAGTTGACCAAACCATGGAGATGGTGGCTGCCCCTCCCCTCAGGAACTTCATCTCAGGGAGAGACCAGAGCTCTGTCTGTATAACCCTGAAGCCCCCACAGGGATGCCCCCTCCAGTGAGGAGGAATGAATCAGGGTCCCATTTAAAGAAGCAGTCTGGCTATGATCTAGCAAAGCAGCAGTGCTGCATTGTAGGGTATCCTTCCTCATCTGGATCGTTTGGATTCTCCAAAGCTGGCAGGCTGGAATGATTGAGTTGACCAAACCACACAGATGGTAGATACTCCTTCCCCCTGGGAACTTGGTCCTATCTCAGGCAGACCCCAGTCTATTGCCATTGACTGGCTGGAATTCCAAGCCAGTGGGTCTTAACTTGTGGGGTGCTGTGGAACTGGGGCCTGCAGAATGATGCTGCTTGGCTCTCTGGATTCATCCCCATTCCTAGGAATATGTACAGACAGATCTCCCACTGTTTTGGGGATCCTGGGGCTGGAGTATGTAAAACTCCTGGATCTCTGTGTGTGCCTGAACAACTGCTCTGCTGAGACTCCACACAGCTCTATGTATTGAATCCAAGGCCCTGGTGGCATGGGCTCATGAGGGGCTCTCCTGATCTATGGATTGCAAAGATCGGTGGGAGAAATGTGGTTTCCTGGGCAAGGTCGCACAATCACCTACTGCTTCCCTTGGTTGGGAGTCGGGGCTCTTTTGGCTCTGTTCCACTCCTGGGTGGACTATCACCCCACTCTGCTTTTCTTCATTCTCTGTCGTTCAACTTGTTTGCCTAGTCAGTCCCAAGGTGAGAACCTGGTTATTTCAGGACACTGAATTCAGTCGCCTCTTTCATTCTTCTCCATGAGTGCCACAGACTGAAGCTGCTTCTAATGAGTCATCTTGCAGAAACCACTGGTTTCATCTCTTTAGCATTAGGGATTGAACTTCAGTATAATTTAGTGGTTACAAGCAGGGATCTTGGCTCTTTCAATTATTTAATCTGTCTTTTTGGAAAAAGTACATAGCTTCTGTCTGTTTTAGTTTCCTCATCCATATATGGGGTTAATAATACTACTTATCTCTTAGGCATATTATGAATATCAAATAAGTTATTGTTTGTAAAACTCCTGGAGCACTATGGCACTTAGTGAGCATATATGAAGTTAATCACTCATTTAAAAATATTTTTTCTATGAAAAGAAAAGTCTTTTATTTATATATCCTCAGTTACTAGTGAGGTAAAACATATATGATGCCCATGCAGTTCTTTCTTAATTGCATGTATGAAACCAACCCAATAGTCCCATAGATAGTTTTTTCCTAAACAAAGAAATTGATCCTTCTGGTCTTAAACCTTGAAACTTACATTTGTTTTATCTGAGTTCCTTCCTTAGGAAACAACCTTCAGGTCTTTCACCAATAAAAGTATTAAAGAATTGAAACTCTACTGATTACCACACCCAGACAGTGAGATGCTGGACTCCTCATTCATCGTGATTGCTTCTTTGCCCCTCCCTAGTTCCTATCTTTTGTTTTTCCACACATTGTTAAATTTCTTTCCCACTATATAAACCCCTAGCTTTAGTTAGTCAGGGAAGTTGATTTGAAATTGAGCTTCTATCTCCTTGACTGTCGCACCTGGTTAAAGCCTTCTTCCTTGGCAATAATCATTGCGCCCCGATTGGCTTTCCATGAGATGGGCAGCAGGACCTAGACTGAACCCCTGGTGTCTTGGTAAAATGTACATGGATATTTGGGGAATGTTTTCTTCTTTTTATTTTTTTTTAAACAGCTCTCTGAGCTTTCTGTGAGGTGAGCAATGGGGCCTAGACTGAACCCCTGGGCTTTTGGTAAAATGTACATGGGAGTCTGGAAAATATTATCTTTTTATTTTTGTCTTTAATAGCTCTCTGAGGGACAGAGACTACTTTAGCCCTTGCATCTAACTTCTGTTTTCAAATTTCCATTGGCACACTAAAGAAAAATATTATACATATACTAGTTGTGTAAATCAGGATACATTGCATATGAAGCAATTTCAATATGTTTCCGAAAGAGTGCAGATGGGATAAGAGTGAGGAAGGCAGAGATTTACCGCCTATGTAAGAAAAACTATAATATATCTAGCATGAAGTGGGTAAGAACTACAGAGGAGGTTGAGTGATAAGGCAGGAAGTAGATTTTATTAAACTTCAGAGGAATGTCCTGATTTCTAGAGTCTACACAGGGTGGTGGATTTCCTGTTCAGACCTTTAAAAGGTGCTAGACTCTCAGTTAATCTCTTCAGGATTAGGAGGGCCTGGAAGAAAAAGATGTAGTTATGTTAATAGAGATTATATACAGATGCAAATTTTTTCCCACGAAGGACGGCTTTGTAGGGCCATTTTAAAATATGGCAAGGAAACATGTTTGGGAATAAAATATTTTGATTTTCTTCTTTGTCACATAATGTTATGCTAGGGTGAGACTGGAAATTAAGTCATGATATATAGGGTTAAATAAAACTCATCTGATGAGAATTTATGGGTTTATAGGGCATGACTCCCCAGACTGGTTAGATAAGAATTTGGGCAAGATAAGAAAAAATCAGAGCTTAGCTCTGTAATGGTAATCACAACCTGTATCTGAATGATATGGTAATAGGTCCTGATATAATATAGTCCTAGGATATGGTCACTCTACAAATAAGGACTTTTGACTGGTGCTATTGGTGGCCTATATTTTTTATTACTTAAGTTATTTAGGTCTCCTAATTGCAATAAAATATTAGTTTGTCTAAAGACCTGGGATCAAACCAATTGTCAACCAAAAATTGTTTAAATTTAACTACAGCCTGGACACCCCACCCCTTTCCCTTGCTTTGACTTCTGGACCAAACCAATGTATTTCTTGAATGTATTTGATTGGTGTCTCATGCCACCCTAAAATGTATAAAACTAACGTGCACCCTGACCATCTTGGGCACATGTTCTCAGAACCTCCTGAAGGCTATGTCATGGCCCATCGTCGTTCATATTTCGCTCAGAATGCATCTCTTCAAATATTTTACAGAATTTGACTCTTTTCATTGACATGTTAAAGGATTACAACAGTATATTTCCACTTATCTATAATTTATACCACTGTTTTAATGTTTCATTTTATATATGTTGTAAAACCCAAAATACTTTATTATTATTTTTGCTTTAAATAGTAGTGTCATATAAAGACATTTTTAAAAAGTTTTAAAATCTGTATCTTTATTATTTTTATCATTTCCAGAACCCTTCATTTCTTTATTTAGATTCAGTTTCTGTCTGGTATTATAATCCTTCTACTGCAAAAAAATTGAGTTAATATTTCTTGTAGCACAGGCATGCTGACCATGGATTCTCTCAGCCTTTATCTGAGATTATGTTTAACCTTTGTTTCTTCTTTGCTTTGAGAGATGTTCTCACTAATAAAGAAGTTTGGATCAACAGGTTTTTTTTCTTCTGCACTTGAAATATGTCATCCCATTGTGTTTTGATTTGCATAATTTTTTATGAAAAGATTACTGTATTGTATGTAAAATATTCCTGTATTGTATGACGTGGGTCATTTTTTTCTGTCTACTTTCAAGATTTTCACTTGTGAAACATTTTCTTTAGTCTTCATAGTCTTCATATGTTGTATTTAGTTTTCTTTTCTTTTCTTTTTTTTTTTAATGAGACAGAGTTTCACTCTTGTTGCCCAGGCTGGAGTGCAATGATGCAATCTCAGCTCATTGCAACCTCCACCTCCCGGGTTCAAGCAATTCTCCTACCTCATCCTCCCGAGTAGCTGGGGTTGTAGGCATGCACCACCATGCCCAGCTAATTTTGTATTTTTAGTAGAGGCGGAGTTTCTTCATGTTAGTCAGACTGGTCTCAAACTCCCAACCTCAGGTGATCCACCTGCCTCAGCCTCCCAAAGTTCTGGGATTATAGGTGTGAGTTACCACCCTTGGCCATATTTAGGTTTCTTTTTATTTTTTATTTTTATTTTTTTTTTATTTTTTTTTTTGAGGCGGAGTCTCGCTCTGTCGCCCGGACTGGAGTGCAGTGGCCGGATCTCAGCTCACTGCAAGCTCTGCCTCCCGGGTTTATGCCATTCTCCTGCCTCAGCCTCCGGAGTAGCTGGGACTACAGGCGCCCGCCACCTCGCCCGGCTAGTTTTTGTATTTTTAGTAGAGACGGGGTTTCACCGTGTTAGCCAGGATGGTCTCGATCTCCTGACCTTGTGATCCGCCCGTCTCGGCCTCCCAAAGTGCTGGGATTACAGGCTTGAGCCACCGCGCCCGGCAGGTTTCTTTTTAAAGAATACTTATGTTGTTTGTTTTTTTTTAAGCCTTTTAAATTTGTACTTTGATTCCTTTATTTTTGAAGAATTCCCAGTCATTATCTTTTCAAGTATTTCTTCTGTCCCATTCTCTTTCTCTTCCCCTTTTCAGATTTCAATTACATGTATGTTTGATGGGTTGCAATTCATTCACAGATCCTGCATGCTGTTGATCCCATCAAAGGCATTCTTCTTATCTGTTACCATGCTTTTTATTTCTATCATCACCGCATTAATTATATGGATCATATGTGGGCCTGGTTCTTCCTATTGCCTTGTCGCCTACTAGTGTGTTGTTTTTCCTTGCTTCTTTGTGTTTCTTAAATTTTGTACTTGATAAATTAATGGTTATGTATAAGATAAGAGAGTAAATTATATTTGTGTCTAGAAGTGGGGCTAATTTCTCTCTTTGTTCAGCTTTTATCATGAGGAATTGAGCTATTATAGTCAGAAGTTGAGCTAGTTTGATTTATTTATTTTTATTCTTATGTTTACCCCAGTGCACTGCTGATTTTCAAATTCCTCTAGTGTTGTCTTTTACTTAGAGTGGCAGCTGAGTAGCAGGTTTTTCTCAATATTGATCTTAAAACCTCAACTTTAGGGTTTCTCCATGAGTCTGTGCCTGTGAGAGGTTCTTTTCTTTTCCCATGTTCTTGTACTTCCCTCAGCAGGAGACTTCTGTTACTTGCTTCCTGTTGCTTGCTAGCCTTGTGTTGGTGGGTGCAGGGTCATTCTCTGCTACCTTGGTTCAGTCTCAGTCTTAGGCAGGTCCCTGGGCTTCAGAGATGGTACTTTCTCAGTGATTCTGGCCCTAATCCAGCTAGGGTGAGGTTTTATTTGTCTCCTTACTTTAGTTTGCAGTTGTAATGTGTCCCCACCTACATGCCTTTACCCTTGGTTGCTTAAGCTTTTGTTTCATAGTAGGGATAGGGCAAAGGGATCATGCTTTCCCTCAGTGTCTGTTTTTTCCCTTTTTCAGGACTTCTAGTGAGGGAGTTTTGTAAATTTTCTGCAACGGATCTCTTCTAGGTTCCTGGTGAGATCCCTAGAGGAGAGTTTGTGAACTGTTGTGAATTCTTGAATCTGAAACTCTAAAGGGTTTTGTAATCTCATTCTAGCCCACACTCATCCCCTTTTAGAAATTCAATCATACTTTTTAGCTAGGTTTTTCTTACTGGGTTATAAAGCACCCAGTGCCTCTTCCTCCCATGCTCTGCCTCAGCTTATGCTCCTCTCTCCTTGGAGACACCTGACTTTTCTTAAATATCAGACAAGATTTTTGCTGAGTAACCCCAGTCCTCTGATTTATGCAAGAAGAGATATGCTTTTGAACACTAGCTTTTTCTGATTGTTAGAGGGTGGGAGAGGCATTCTTTCCAGATTTTTACTTGCTAAGCCAAATGCAAGTAAGATTTTGAGAAGTAGAAAAAGAAAGTATATTTGCAAAAGTCTACAGGCTCAGAAAAGACATTCTATTGTAATAAATATATGAAGATATTGCTAAAGCAATGATTACTGTGTTAAGATTTTCAGATGTTTTCCCTAGAGCAATGTGAATGTTATAAACCTGCTTTTAAAGGTCAAAGTACTATTTATTTCCAAAATGATAATTTTGTGAAAAATGAAAACTTTAAGTTATGAGATTATTTACTGAAAATACAAATGATCAAATTGATTGTAATCGATAAAACAAAACAAAATATTACAATGCTATATTTCTTATAGTAGGTATTTAATTTTTGAGTGATCCTTAAGGGATGGCTAGGTAGGTCCTTTACAAGTTCATTAATTATTGCCTTCATTTGAACGCTTCAGTTGCACATAATGAAAAATCCAACTTAAACTACCTTAAATAGAAAAGTGAATGTGCTTCTCATAAAGACAGAAACTAAAGACAGTAAGATTTTATGCAAAGATTGAACCAGAGGTTTATAATATTTAGCAGGACTCCAGTGACATTCCTCTGAAACAGTCATTGTCCCCAAGAAGATGCAGTGTACTTCTTGGATTGATTTAAATTACAGGACTCTTTCCTGGAAGTGGCAGTTAATTCAACTTCCTGAGAATAAAACATATTGTAAATGATTATCAGGAATATGTGTGAGGCAAAAAAAAGGTAAATATATATATAAAAGATGTTAGTGAGGCATTCCCCAATATCTATTCTATATATATATATTTATTTATTTATTTATTGCCCAATAGGTATAAAGCACCAAACTAGACATATAGACATTTTGGGTGTTTGGAAGGGATGAAGATAAATCACTGTTTTCTTTTAAAAACTAGAGCAAAATATTGAGAACGCATTTTGTTGAAGAATGTTGTAAGAAAAAAGAATCAGAGATTCCTCTATTGGAGTACATTCTTGAGAGTCTCAGGATTTTAGAGCTTGGAATTACCTGAGAGATCACTGAGTTTACCTTTCTCATTTTACAGATGAAGTAATGGAGACCACAGATGCTAAATGACTTGCAAAGGTCATGCAGTCAGCAGGTGGTGAATCCTAGGCAAGAACACATTTTTGGCTTTGAGACTGCAGCTCTTTCCATTACTCCATATTTATTTTGAAAGAGAGAAAAAATTCTGATCACCTTATATGCAGATAAAGTCATTTGTCACCGTAGAATAGTCTTATTGCGGTAATACATTGATGGCAAAAGTTCTATCCTCCTTTTCAAAGGCCTAGTTTGGATGTGTGTCTGCTTATGAATGTAACTTTAGATTAAAGGGCTTATTATTTTTTTCCCCCTTTGTTTCAAAGACATTTTTCAAATGTTTTACCTTTGACACTGCCACCTACCCACACTTATGAATAATAAATAATGTTAGAGGTTAATGCACTACTAATGATAGGTTGTTGTAACTCAATTGGCCCCTCTTGGCAAGAAATGCTTAATAAAATGCTCTTTATATAGCAAAACTAAGTAGTCCTGGTTATAACCTGTGTGATTGAGGAAAATAGGATTTTATTTTGATATATCTGTATGGCATATCTGTCTTTCAGGATAATATAAAAAGAGAATGTATGACTTTTATAAATGATTTATGAGTTTACCACTTTTCATAGTTATTACTCTTTTAGTAGTGCTTGTTTTTAAATATCATGCCAAGTAATTTAACTTTTAATATTTTTAAATTGAACAATTTTAAAATCACAATGAAATTAGTTTATATGTTAATTACAGTAATAGCTATATTATGATAAAGATTATTAGGGAGAATCTAAATTTTGACAGTGGTTTTACTAGTTTTCTGTTACTAAAAGATTTCATTAATCCTTCTTCTCTTTATAATAAAGGTAAAAGTGTATTTTAAAAAGAATGGCCTAATAACTAAGTCTTCTTGAA
This sequence comes from Piliocolobus tephrosceles, assembly GCF_002776525.5. NCBI lineage: Eukaryota > Metazoa > Chordata > Mammalia > Primates > Cercopithecidae > Piliocolobus > Piliocolobus tephrosceles. The sequence continues at coordinate 87,915,392 of NC_045440.1, forward strand.
AATATATCAAAATGCATAATGTAATATAACAATAGAAATTAAGCACTATTATTGCTCTTGGAATTTTGGTGTGTGAAAGTACAATTGAAAGAGAATCTCTATCTTTAAAAAACTGACAGTCTGTTAGAAGAAATATGGCATGAACATATAAGTAACTATATACAGACAAATGTGATACGGGCTCTGTGAGTAATACCCACTAACTTCAGAATACAAAGGAGAAGAGATGACTTTGACTAAGAAGATTTACGGGAAGCTTCATAAAGAATAAAATAGTTGGGCTATGCTTTACAAATGCTTACTTGATAAAAAAGAGAAACAAAAGATATAAAGGCAAGAAATATCATAGCATTTCAGGGAAAGGCAGAAAATATCGTTTGGTGGAGAGATGGATCTATGAAGTGAAGTCAATGGAATAAGAGATTTTAAAAAAGGGTACTTTGACCGCGGACATGATTCTGTAGCTAATGGTGGTTACCAAAGTGTGAGCTTGAGAGCTCATAGTCATATAATCTAAATATACTTAAAGAATATTATTTTGCAACTAGATATAGGATGGACTTGAATATGTGTGTTAGTATAGAAGGGCATAGAAAAAAGTCTCATGATGTTATCACATATTCCAAGCAAGAGATGATAAATTTAGTTCTGGCACTAGGAAATGGAAAAGAGGTTAAATATAATTAGCATTATAGAAATTGACTTGGCAAGACATAGTGACTAACTAATGGTTTGTCTGGATTTGTTGGGGATTAAGAGACATATTTGAGAAAAGGTGTCAGTTACTTTAATGTTGGAAGAAGGAGGACTAAAGAAGATGTTGAGTTAGTGATTTCAAGACCCTTCTTTCAATAAAGAAATTTTACCTCAATTGTATAGCGTCATAGGGGTGAGACTATATTATAAAGAATTGAGGGGTAGCTGAAAGGTGAGAAAATGGCTTTGGAATTATACTTTACTTTTTTTTCTCAAAGAATTTAATTTTTTATTTCCATCTATTTAGGTTTTTATGCTATTGGATTATTAGTATTGAAATACTACTTGTTCATACAAAATGTATTTTATTAGTAACATGTAGATATTTGATAATACAGCTAATAAATTCCTGAAAGATTAGACATTCAGATACCCAGCCTTAGCTTACATATGTCAATAGGGAATTCAGGTTGGACAATATTTCTATTTCTCCTATTTTATTGTATTTCCATGAATACAAAGGTAAAAAGAATACACCTTTATACCATTTTTATTTTTACTTGTTATTTATTTATTTATTTTTTTGGAGACAGAGTCTCGCTCAGTCTCCCAGGCTGGAGTGCAGTGGCACCATCTCGGCTCACTGCAAGCTCTGCCTCCCAGGTTCATGCCATTCTCCTGCCTCAGCCTCCCGAGTAGCTGGGACTACAGGCGCCTGCCACCATGCCCGGCTAATTTTTTGTATTTTTAGTAGAGATGGGGTTTACCATTTTTATTTTTAATCACATGGTTCTTCTGGCACACCCTTTCAAAGAATGTAATGTTTCTAAAAAATTTCACTTCATTGCTGTTTAATTAATATGCAGTTCATAAGTGAGGATAAATATACTAATTCACAAAAGATAAGTAAGCCAAACACTGTTCATTCCTTCTGGGCTATGATTTGAGAATGTGCAGGACAATACACGTTTTATAAAGATTCAGATGAGATTATTTCCTTTGGTGATTCTCTAATATATCGTCTCTTAAGAATGCTAACTTGTTTTGAATTACTGTCTTATGTGGCAAAAATAACCTTCTAAGTTAAGAGTATATAATAATTGACGACTTAATAGTACAGTGTTCACCAATATCCTATGAAGATGAGGAAGTGATTGGAAAGATACTAATCCATCTGGATATAGTTATTTTCAATATTTTACCGAATTAACAGTTGATGCATTTTTAATGGAACACATTTATATTTGGATGTAGTGGATGTAAATGTCTACAGCAGCATTCTTAACTTTCTGATCTTCAAAATTAATTTTAATAGAAGACTTGGTTTTTCTAAAAGCTATCTTCATTTGTCTGTAAAATCTATAGTGAATGAACTCGTGTAATAAATTTACTGATTGAATTTGATTAATTTATTTAATTTATCTCTTCAGAAATTTTCTTCTAAATCAGATAATTTAAACAGATTGAGTTACATATTTTTAAAAATAGTTAAATGGAAACATCATAATATTATCAATTAGTTTAATATTTAAATGATAGCTTATGATACTTTAAACTTTTACTAGTACTGGAATTCTTTTTAAAAAGTTAGGCTGTGCACGGTGGCTCACACCTATAATCCTAGCGCTTTGGGAGGCCAAGACAGGCGGATCACCTGAGGTCAAGAGTTCGAGACAAGCCTGGCCAACATGGTAAAACCTTATCTCTATGAAAAATATAAAAATTAGCCAGACATGGTGCCAGTCACCTTTAATCCCAACTACTCAGGAGGCTGAAGCAGGAGAATCGCTTGAACCCAGGAGGTAGAGGTTGCAGTAAGCTGAGGTAGCACCACTGCACTCCAGCATGGGTGACAGAGTGAGACTCCATCTCAAAAAAAAAAAAAAAAAAAAAAAGTTAATCTAGCCTTATAGAGTCTTGTGAAACCTATCTGGCTTGTAATTACTTGGCAGATGTATTTTCTTTAAGCCAATATGCCCAGTCCTGTAGTTAATTTAGACATACACCTTATGGCCTAATTCTTACATAGATTACAACAAATTCCTTTCCTTAGGACAATTCTATGACGTCTTCTACCACTGTCATCTCCCTTTTAATATGGCATAACTGCACACATCATGTAGCATAGCTATGGAGGAATATACTCAGTATGGTGAGAATCAGTCATCTAGTTGCTTCCATCTCTAACATCAACTCCAGAATATATGCTAACCTCTTCTTGTGAATCCTTGTCATTTAACAGCCTATGCTCATTTTGTCTCAGGGAACTGGGCTTTTTAAGTTATCTTGACTCGTGAGTCTTTTTCTGTAATCCATGTTCAATAGGTCAGCAAACAAATTCTCAGAATTCCATGGATCTTAAATGTCAACCAAGACAAAAAAGAAAGGGAGTTCCATTTTCTCAGGGACTGGGTGACTAAATGTAAATGATCAGGAAATACAGTCTTGAGAGTTGTTTTACTGTTTACTCTCAGAATAGTTATGACTCCAGATCCTGTATCCTTAATGCATAAAGGAGGTAGAACAATTTTACATAAAATTCTTTTTTTTTTCCATTAAAGGTGGCATTTTCTGTAAAAGCACACACACACATGTTCAGCAAGTATGAAATATATAGGACATATGTGTGTCTATAAGTATACCTATAAATATGTGTAGGAAAAAGTCCCCCAAAAATGATAATGCTGGTAGAGGATTTATAGTTCATAAAGTGCTTTTCTAAATACTATGTTGTTATTATGCATTATATTAATTTAATTCTTACATATAACAAATGCAGATGGTTATGTTTATTTCATATTAATCTGAAGAAAAAACTATGATAAAGAAAATTTAAATATGCAGGAGCAAAGACATAGCAAGAGAAATAGTCAGGATAGTAATTTAGATCTATTGATTTCTCCTCTAACTCTAGTCTGCCTTCTATCTGGGAAGAACAACTTGACTATCTATTCCCAGTAATAGGGAAGTTCTTTCTTGTCCCATGTCTAGTTCAGTTTTAGTATTTATTTCTGTGATTACTTTATGGTTGCCGATTCCATTTACAGTAGGACATTGTTGAACCCAGGGGATTCCATAATACAGGCTCAATGTGTGTGTGTGTGTATGTGTGTGTGTATGTATGTGTATATGTATATATATACACACACACATATATATACACACATATGTATTTCCCCTCTCCTGTCTATTTTGCTGTTCATTTTTATCTTTGCTGCTGGCTCCTCTTCCTGTATCTGAGTGCTAAATATCGGTACTTTTCAAAGCTAATGATTTTGCTTTTTTTAAAAAAAAAATTCTCTTCAGTTTTTGCTGGGCCACCAATGATTTAGATAAGAATCTACATGTCATCACCTCACAGATTTGTAACGCCAGCTGGTACTTCTCTTCTGAATTCCAAATCCATCTATTAATTCTGAAATTGGATGTCTCACAGCCTCCCACATTCAACATCTCCAAAACTTAGCTCATGAACTCTCCGAAACCCCTTTGAATTTGAAATTGCTTCTCCCACAGTTGCAAAAGCCAGAAACCTGGGCGTTACCACTATTTCCTCTCCTTTGATAGCTGCTCCTTCCAATTTATCACTAAGTCTTTGGCTTTTTCCTCCTGGTTGTCTGTATCAGGGACTAAGGATTTTTAATGTATGAATAAACACAATATTTTCTTCTCCTTCTGACTTCTAGAATAGATGTATGCTTATTTCTTTTGTGAACTCTTGGCAACTTATTTGCTGTGTAGAATTTAGGAAAGTGTCTAATTCTTGCAGGAAATGCATTAAAGGATCCCTGAGTCTTTCCATTCGTGGGAAACTTGGGTTGTTGTTGGGAGCTAATTTTTCGGCCACCTTTGAGCAGCAATGGGGCAGATGAGAATGGAAATGCGGATGAACGTTTCTTGCTAGGAGGCGATGAATAAGTAGCATGGAGTTGTGTGGTGGTTAGGGAGTGGGCCGTATGATTTTTTCTTTCTTTCTTTTTTTTTTTTTTTTGAGACAGTTTCGCTCTTGTTGCTCAGGCTGGAGTGCCATGCTGGAAAGCATGATTACATATGAAGCAAACTCAGCAAAATGGCTAGTGCACACCAGGCCACTTTCCTTCCACACATTGCCTGCCTTTTAGCTGAGAAGAGGATAAGAAAAGCAAAATGGGTATTCCATCCAGTTCTACAAGTTAGATGTTGAGTTTCAGAATACAAACCAGAAAATAGGTTCAGGGTGGGAGAAAAGTTCACAGAATGGAGATGAAAGGCTTTGCTGCTTCGGACTCTGCTCATTTTTTTTTTTTTTTTTCCTTTTTTACCGTTTCCTCTCCATACCTTTAGTCTGCAAAGCTCTACATGGTAATATTAGCAGATTAAAAGGAAATTTGAGAGAAGACAAGTTTAAATGCCAGAAAACAGTGAAGCACTGGATGAAGTGGAAATCAAAGCAAGCAAGAAGAGGAAGCTCAGGGTATACTTGGAAGCAGATACAGCTTCCTTAACTACATAGCTTTCTCTTCGTTTGACATTTTTATTTCCAGAGTACTACTTGAACCTCAAAAGCTTGCTTTTTAGTGAGGAAAAAAAATTAAAAGCTTTATTCAACTTTTTAAGGTGGAGGAAAATGTTGAGTTCTCTGAGTATTTCCTTGTGCAGTGAGCCTTGTGTATCTAACCACTTTGGTTTCCTGTTTTAATCTTGGCTTTGATATCACATGGTCCTTTTTACAAAATATATTTATATTGTTTAAAACTAATTTTTGAATATTCATTTGGTTTCAAAAATGAATCGAAGGAGTGGAAAATTTTCTGCAATTTACAAAAGAAGAAACTGAGGTTCATAGTTTATGTAGTGTACATGAGATCATGTGTCTCCAAGTGGTTAAAGCCATGATTCATACCCAAGAGTGACTGACTCTAAGAAGACTGTGTTGTCTTTTCATGTGAAATACTTCGATGTGTACCAAGAAAAACATTTATGTTTCTTCACTTGACAAGCACAAGCCCTGTCTTTATAAACCATTAGAAATAATTATAGCCTTCACAGTGGGGCAGAAAGCAGTTTTCTGCTTTGATGTATGTCTTGTAGGGAAGAATAACATTTTAACTATGATTTTGACTTTGTTCTTCATTAGTCAACCTCATGTTGAGCATTTTGTCATACTGATTCCCTCTGAAGATTTTTAATGCAATGCATGCTGCCACAAATTTGATTAGTGTAACTGGCATTTGATTGTGCCTTGGCTCAAACTTTCCTCCTTAGTGCCCCAGGTGCTAGTTTTTCAGATTCCTGCAGTAATCAGGAACTCAGGAGATTTGCACTCTTGACACCCTAACAGGTAAATTAACTTCATGATCTGTCAGATTCCACTGGAGTCATCATAATTCTGACTGTTGTGACATACAATCCTTGTAATGTTTTTTAAGTGGTTTGAAGATGGATGGCACGTAAATATGTATGTCTAAAGATGAGTATAATGTTCTTATGCTTCCCTTTGCATATTGCAAAATGAAAAAACACTCATTTTGTCAAAAATTCTCAAGAATGATCAACAACTTATATTGAAAAAATAGTGTAATATTCTATATAAGTGTTACTTAAGAATTTCTAAAACAAAATTACATAACTCATGAATATTTTACGTGGAAGGCTGGAATTTTACGTGGGATGCTGGAAAGACTTGGGGGCAAATACTGGCTTTTCCACATATTGGCTCTCTAGGCACAAGTAAGTCTGAGTTTACTCACTTTTAGAAAGTTTAGGATAAAGTTTTAGGGTCTATTTTTAACAAATATTAATAGACTGCTAACTTTACCTGGCACTGTGCCAAATATTTTAAATAAGATAGTGAACAAAATAGAGAGGTAGCTCCACTATGATATGGCTTACAGTTGTAAGTTTTAGTTGAATAAACAAATAAATGTCACACACTGTGACAAGTTCTATGATGTGTAGTATGAGGTGTCCTGGACTCAAGTGAAATTAATCCCAGCTGGGGTTGAAACTTAAAACATGAGCATAAATTAGCTATGGAGGGAGAGAGAGTGTATTACCAAAGACATGAAGCTCTTTAGAGGTAGTAATAAGCAAGATTATGTGGAAATTAGAATACATATTAGGAGTTTGCACTATATCCAAAGATCAAACAGAAGCCACATAGAGTTTGATTTATTTACTTATTAATTCAACAAATATTCATCAACAAATGTATTAGACACTATTTTTGTTTCTAGGAACATAGTAATAAAAAAACAAAACTCCTGGGTCAGGCGCAGTGGCTCATGCTTGTAATCCCAGCATTTTGGGAAGTTGAGGCAGGTGGATCATGAGGTCAGGAGTTTCAGACCAGACTGGCCAACATGGTGAAACCCCATCTCTACTAAAAATACAAAAATTAGCTGGGCGTGGTGGCGGGTGCCTGTAATCCCAGCTACTCAGGAGGCTGAGGCAGGAGAATAGCTTGAATCTGGGAGGCAGAGGTTGCAGTGAGCTAAGATCATGCCATTGCACTCCAGCCTGGGACAGAGCAAGACTCCATCTCAAAAAACAAAAAAAAAAAAACAAAAAACCCTCCAAATTTTGAACCTTATGCTTATATGCCAGTGTGAAAAGACAACCTCAATATAAAAAATACATGATTGTATTTGAAGGAAGAATATCAGTGCTATTGTAGAAAATGTTGTTTTAAAAATGGAGAAAGGCTAGGGGTTTGTCCAGTTTAGAAAAAAAAAAAAAAAAATCCAGAATGGCTGCAGCACAGTGAGCAGGTAGGAGAGTGATAGCAAAAGAGCTTGAGATGTCACCAGAGGCCTCTGTGGGACAGATCACTGTAAAGACTTATATTTTTACCGTAAGTGAAGTGGAAAGTCATTGAACAATTTTTGGCAGGTAAATAATATTATCTGATTTATACTTCAAAGGAATCACTTGGCTATTGATTTAGGAACAGTAGTAGGGTGGCAGTGGTAGATGTTGAAAATCAATTAGAGGGCCGTTGTCAATGCTGAGATGAATGATGAAGACCAGGATGAATTTGACTGCCTTCAAAGCAAGTAGTGGAAATATTCTTGGATATATTTTTAGGTTAAATCATTTAATTATTTCCTAACATGTTGAATGTGAGTGACAAAATAGAACATTCAAGGAAGATACTCCCAATTTTTATTTATCTGAACAATTGGAAGTTTGAAATTCCCAATAAGATAAGAAAGAAAACAATTTAAACATGTTTGTGTGATATAAGGTTAAGAGTTCAGATTTTGACATAATCATATTTGAGATGTGTAACAGACACTCAAGTGGAGAATTTAAATAGGCAGTTGGGTAAAGTATTCGGAATTCAGAGAAAGTAGTTATAAATTTGGAAATTTTTAAAGCAACTAGATTAGATGGCATTGCCAAGGATCATTCTGTGTCTATATGCTTGTGGATAGAGAATAGAAGTGGCAAACCCTATTTGTGCCAAACTCTTAATGTTAAGAAGTCTGCAGGAAGAGGAAGAGCCAGAAAAACAGCCTACAAAGAAGTGTCCATTTAGGTAAGAGAATACCAGGAGAGGATATTTTCTTGGAAGGCAAGTGTGATCTTAAGCAGAGTGAATATCAAATTCTTCTGAAAATCTGGGTAACTTGAAGACTAAAATTAATCACAGCGTCTAGAAATCTGGGGCCGTTGGTGATGCTAACAAAAGAAGTTTCAGTGGAGTTAGGGAGATGGCTTCTGGTTCCAGAGCATTGTTGTCATGCTAGCTTATTTGTGGGTAACAAGAATAATATCTAGATAAAATATTTTACATATTCTAAAAGAAAATATTTGAAGAAACTGAATAATGACCAGAAATAGGCAAAAACTAAAGGGCAATTAACCCTTGAAAAATGAAACTATTTCAGATGAGGTGTGTATGTTTGCTTGTGTGTGTATGTGTGTGTATTGTCTCATAGTACTTCTCAATCTGAATGGGGATAACAGAAAGCCAAGGTTTTATTTGTTTGTTTGTTTTTGGAGATGGAGTCATGCTCCATTGCCAGGGCTGGAGTGCAGTGGTGCAATCTTGGCTAACTGCAGCCTCCACCTCCCAAGTTCAAGCAATTCTGTCTCAGCCTTCAGAGTAGCTGGGATTACAGGCACTTGCTACCACTCCTGGCTAATTTCTGTATTTTCAACAGAGACAGGGTTTCACCATGTTGGCCAGGCTGGTCTTGAATTCTTGACCTCAAATGATCTGCCTGCCTTGGCCTCCCAACGTGCTGGGATTACAGGTGTGAGCCACCATGCCTGGCCAGAAAGCCAAATTTTTTTTTTTTTTTTTTTTTTTTGAGACAGAGTCTCGCTCTGTCACCCAGGCTGGAGTGCAGTGGCGCAATCTCGGCTCACTGCAAGCTCTGCCTCCCGGGTTTATGCCATTCTCCTGCCTCAGCCTCCCGAGTAGCTGGGACTACAGGCGCCCGCCATCTCGCCCGGCTAGTTTTTTGTATTTTTTAGTAGAGATGGGGTTTCACCATGTAGGCCAGGATGGTCTCGATCTCCTGACCTCGTGATCCACCCGTCTCGGCCTCCCAAAGTGCTGGGATTACAGGCTTGAGCCACCGCGCCCGGCCCAGAAAGCCAAATTTTAAAGCCTTATTTTATTAGAGGACTAAGTTCAGAGCTGACAGAGTGGCTGGAAAATTTAAATGGGAAATTTACAGAGGGAACAGTCTCTAAAATCTGCATAGAAACTACCACAATCCTTGTCTTCCTATTGAACCACCCATTTAGGGAAGATCCCAGTTTTAGTAAAACCAGCATCCAGAAAGAGAAATAAATGAAACAAAACAAAACAAAACAAAACAAAAAACTTCAGTTCCTGGCCACTGCGGGAGAAAGATTTTAGTTTGAATCTAACTGCCTGCTAGGCAAAATCTCAACACCTTTCAGATAAAAATTTACTAAATCCGGAGAATCTACAATATTTCTAACACAATTTCAAGGATAAAATAAAGTTTATTAGGTGTAAAGTAGTTGAGAAAAGTTACTAAACAAAAATATAAGTCAGTAGAAACTCTAAGATGATCCAGATGTTGTAAGTAGTAGACAAGACCTTTTTATCAGGTATTATTAATATCTTCACAAACTAAAAGAAAAACATAATTATAGTGAATGAACAGGTGGGAAATCTCACTTGAGAAAGTATGGGAAAGAACCAAATGGAAATTCTAGAATTAAAAACAAATATTATAGAGTAAAAACAGGCATTTCACAAATATAAAAGAGCCAATATCTGAGGAGGATACAACTATAAATATATATCTAATAATTATATACCTAATAACACAACTTGAAAATACATGAAGAAAAACTGACAGAACTAAAAGGGAGAAATAGACAAAACCATAATTGGAGACTTTACACATTTCTCAGTAAATTATGGAACAACTTGACAACATGTCAATAATAATGTTGAAGACATGAATGGTTTTATCTACCACATTTATCATATTAACATTTATAGAACATTGACAATTGCAGAATTGACAGTCTTTTAAAGTATATATAGAATTTTATAGACATAGAATGTGTGCTAGAATATTAAGAAATTTCAATAAAAATTCATGTTCCTTGTCCGTAATGAAATTAAATAAGAAATCAAGGTAATAATAGAAGAAGTATAAGGTAGTGCGTTGAGGGGACAATTTGCTGTTATGATGCAGCTGGAAGGTGAAGTGGGGTCAGTAGATTGAATTTTTTTTCTTGTCTTTTGAGACAGAGTCTTGCTCTGTCGCCCAGGCTGCAGTGCAGTAGTACGATCTTGGCTCACTGCAACCTCCACCTATCTTGGTTCAAGTGATTCTCCTGCCTCAGCCTCCTGAGTAGCTGGGATTACAGGCGCCCACTACCATACCCAGCTAATTTTTGTATTTTTAGTAGAGATGGGGTTTCACCACGTTAACCACGATGGTCTCAATCTCCTGACCTCGTGGTCTGCCCGCCTCAGCCTTCCAAAGTGCTGGGATTACAGGCGTGAGCCACTGTGCCCGGCCCAGAATTTTTTATGTTGATGGACATAATTGACTGGTGAGAGTAAACTTGGTGTAAGAAAGAGGAGACTTGGAGGTCTTTGAGTGGGCTTAGGTATAGGAGCAGACATAGTTTACTTACAGTAACATGAGAAGGAAGAGAGTTTACATGTGTAAAGATACTGGAAGATAGATAGCATGGTGAGAATTTGTACAAATTCACATTTTATGTCTGCCAGATAAGTGATCCAACCATATTTGTGGTTTTAGAAGGCCATTGTAATTATAGTTTGGAGCAATTATTGTGTGGGCAAGATTGCAGGTAGCCATACCCATTAGGAGATGGCTATAAGCCAAGTAAGACAGGATGATGGCATGAAATAGGTAACAGTGTGTAAACAACTCTTACATTTGAAAGACATTTGGAATGTGGAGGCAACAAGACTTGTTTTTTTTTGTTTGTTTTTGAGACAGAGTCTCACTCTCTTGCCCAGGCTGGAGCACAGTGGCGTGATTTCGGCTCACTACGAGCTCTGCCTCCTGGGTTCATGCCATTCTCTTGCCTCAGCCTCCCGAGTAGCTGGGACTACAGGCACCTGCCACCGCGCCTGGCTAATTTTTTTGTATTTTTGGTAGAGACGAGGTTTCACTGTATTAGCTAGGATGGTCTCAGTCTCCTGACCTCGTGATCTGCCAGCCTCAGCCTCCCAAAGTGCTGGGATTACAGGCATGAGCCACAGCACTGGGCCACAGGACTTGTTTTTTTTTTTTTATTTTATTTTTTTTTATTATTATACTTTAAGTTCTAGGGTACATGTGCATAACGTGCAGGTTTGTTACATATGTATACTTGTGCCATGTTGGTGTGCTGCACCCATCAACTTGTCAGCACCCAACAATTCGTGCTTTATATCAGGTATAACTCCCAATGCAATCCCTCCCCCCCTCCCATAATAGGCCCCGGTGTGCGGTGTTCCCCTTCCCGAGTCCAAGTGATCTCATTGTTCAGTTCCCACTTATGAGTGAGAACATGCGGTGTTTGGTTTTCTGTTCTTGTGATAGTTTGCTAAGAATGATGGTTTCCAGCTGCATCCATGTCCCTACAAAGGACGCAAACTCATCCTTTTTTATGGCTGCATAGTATTCCATGGTGTATATGTGCCACATTTTCTTAATCCAGTCTGTCACAGATGGACATTTGGGTTGATTCCAAGTCCTTGCTATTGTGAATAGTGCCGCAATAAACATACATGTGCATGTGTCTTTATAGCAGCATGATTTCTAATCCTTTGGGTATATACCCAGTAGTGGGATGGCTGGGTCATATGGTACATCTAGTTCTAGATCCTTGAGGGATTGCCATACTGTTTTCCATAATGGTTGAACTAGTTTACAATCCCACCAACAGTGTAAAAGTGTTCCTATTTCTCCACATCCTCTCCAGCACCTGTTGTTTCCTGACTTTTTAATGATTGCCATTCTAACTGGTGTGAGATGGTATCTCATTGTGGTTTTGATTTGCATTTCTCTGATGGCCAGTGATGATGAGCATTTTTTCATGTGTGTATTGGCTGTATGAATGTCTTCTTTTGAGAAATGTCTGTTCATATCCTTTGCCCACTTTTTGATGGGGTTGTTTGTTTTTTTCCTGTAAATTTGTTTGAGTTCTTTGTAGGTTCTGGATATTAGTCCTTTGTCAGATGAGTAGATTGCAAAAATTTTCTCCCATTCTGTAGGTTGCCTGTTCACTCTGATGGTAGTTTCTTTTGCTGTGCAGAAGCTCTTCAGTTTAATTAGATCCCATTTGTCAATTTTAGCTTTTGTTGCTGTTGCTTTTGGTGTTTTAGACATGAAGTCCTTGCCCATGCCTATGTCCTGAATGGTACTACCTAGGTTTTCTTCTAGGGTTTTTATGGTATTAGGTGTAACATTTAAGTCTCTAATCCATGTTGAATTAATTTTCATATAAGGAGTAAGGAAAGGATCCAGTTTCAGCTTTCTACTTATGGCTAGCCAATTTTCCCAGCACCATTTATTAAATAGGGAGTCCTTTCCCCATTTCTTGTTTCTCTCAGGTTTGTCAAAGATCAGATGTCTGTAGATGTGTGGTATTATTTCTGAGGGCTCTGTTCTGTTCCATTGGTCTATATCTCTGTTTTGGTACCAGTACCATGCTGTTTTGGTTACTGTAGCCTTGTAGTGTAGTTTGAAGTCAGGTAGCATGATGCCTCCAGCTTTGTTCTTTTGACTTAGGATTGTCTTGGCAATGCGGGCTCTTTTTTGGTTCCATATGAACTTTAAAGCAGTTTTTTCTAATTCTGTGAAGAAACTCATTGGTAGCTTGATGGGGATGGCATTGAATCTATAAATAACCTTGGGCACTGTGGCCATTTTCACGATATTGATTCTTCCTATCCATGAGCATAGTATGTTCTTCCATTTGTTTGTGTCCTCTTTTATTTCACTGAGCAGTGGTTTGTAGTTCTCCTTGAAGAGGTCCTTGACATCCCTTGTAAGATGGATTCCTAGGTATTTTATTCTCTTTGAAGCAATTGTGAATGGAAGTTCATTAATGATTTGGCACTCTGTTTGTCTGTTACTGGTGTATAAGAATAATCCTCAATAAAATACTGGCAAACCGGATTCAGCAGCACATCAAAAAGCTTATCCACCATGATCAAGTGGGCTTCATCCCTGGGATGCAAGGCTGGTTCAACATACCCAAATCAATAAACGTAATCCAGCATATAAACAGAACCAAAGACAAGAACCACATGATTATCTCAATAGATGCAGAAAAGGCTTTTGACAAAATTCAACAGCCCTTCATGCTAAAAACACTCAATAAATTCGGTATTGATGGAATGTATCTCAAAATAATAAGAGCTATTTATGACAAACCCACAGCCAATATCATACTGAATGGGCAAAAACTGGAAAAATTCCCTTTGAAAACTGGCACAAGACAGGGATGCCCTCTCTCACCACTCCTATTCAACATAGTGTTGGATGTTCTGGCTAGGGCAATCAGGCAAGAGAAAGAAATAAAGGGTATTCAGTTAGGAAAAGAAGAAGTCAAACTGTCCCTGTTTGCAGATGACATGATTGTATATTTAGAAAACCCCATTGTCTCAGCCCAAAATCTCCTTAAGCTGATAAGCAACTTCAGCAACGTCTAAGGACTTGTTAAATGATAAAAGAGACAATATAGGGAGAGAGGGATTCAGAGGAACTGAAGAAAATTCCCAGGAGTTTGATTCAGGCAATTAGTTTTAAGGTGGTAGCATTTGCTGAGATAGAATGCTTAAGAAAGAGCAACGTTGGAAAGAAGATGATGGGTTTAGTCTTGGAAATAACTGGGTAAAAAGATTTAAAGTTTCACCAATGGATCTGGGCTGAAGGTAGCATTTGCCAAACATCAGCATACAGAGGATAATTGCCACCAGCTATGTGGTTGTTGAGACCTCCAAGAAAACGTATTGTGCGTAGGATGGAAAGAAATGAAAAAAGAAGGGAATGGAAGGTCCACAAAAAGCCTTGATTTATTAAATAATTATTCTGGGCCACGTACTCTTTGAGAAATAGTTTTTGCATCTTAATAAATTTCATCCTCACAAAAATGCTATGAGACATGTAGCTTATTCCATTTTACAAGTCAGTAAACAGAGAAAGATGATTATATTAGTCTGTTCTCATGGTGCTAATAAAGACATACCTAGTACTTGGTAATTTATAAGGAAAGGTTTAATATGACTCATAGTTCTGCAGGGATGGAGAGGCCTCAGAAAACTTACAATCATGGCAGAAGGGGAAGCAAATATGTCCTTCCTCACATGGCAGCAGCAAGGAAAAGTGCAGCGTGATGTTGGGGAAAAGCCCCTTATCAACCCATCAGCTCTTGTTAGAACTAACATACTATCATGAGAATAGAATGGAGGTAACCACCTCATGATTCTGTCACCTCCTGCTGGTTCCCACTCATGACACATGGGGATTATGGGAACTATAGTTCAAAATGAATTTTGGGTGGGGACGTGGCCAAACCGTAGCAATGATCTTTAAAAATGTAGACAAAATGGATCTGAAAGTAAAAGGAACATTACAAGAGTATGATGACCCTGAAGTCACAGAGAGTCTGAAGAAGGAGACCAGGTCCTCTGCTGAGAGTAAGAGGAAATTGCTGTGATACAAGAGTCAAGGGAAATGAGATTTTAAATGTGCACTTTAATTGCTATGGGTACTAGAAGTTGAGACAGATTGATGAGACATATTATAGGCCCTGTTTGTTATAGAGACCATGATGGTCATGGTCAGCCATGATTGATGTTTTCCTAAGCATGTAACCAAATGAAAAAGACACAGTGGGAATATGGACTTTGGCAAAGAATTGGATGAGGTAATAAACTATGTTGAAAGGTAAAAACAGAAAAAGCTAATAAGAATATAAAAATGTTGTCATGGACTGGAGGTCCTAGCGAGATTAAAAGGCAAGTTTAATGGCAGTTGTTGAACAAAAGAGTCAAAATATTTGGAAGTTGGTATCTGAAGCAGGGTGTTTGCATTTAATATTTTAAAACTGGAGCACTTCTGAATGATGGCAAATTCCAAGAATGGTCATGAGAATACATGGAGGTAAAAGCAACAGGAAATGGGGATGTCAAAGACATGCACAGATAGTCTACTAAATTACTTGCTTCCAGGGATCAGAAATACCAGATTGTGGCAGGACTTAGTATGGAGAGAAAACTGGGAGGAGGAGAAAAATATTCAGTGATTGAAGTGGAGGCAGAATAAGCTGGTTGATGAGACCATTGAGGTGAAATAAAGATCTGTGCTCCATTTCCAAAGAAAAGAGGCTTTTACGGGAAAGTAAAGGACTGATGATCTAGAAGTGTTAGTGTGGAGAGTACTAGGCCCACCTCCACACCTTGGTATCTGGTCCATAGTAAGAACGGTGTGATGCAAAGGAAAGAATTATCATCCAATAAATGTAGTTTAATAATTTTTATTTCCCTGTATGAAATTTTATATAGTTTTTTGTTAAAGATAGGTGAATGTAGGTTTTATTTGATTTTAAGTATCTAAACAGTTTTAATTATACAACAGAATGTCTCAGAAAACATGGCCATTTTCAAATACTTTTGATGAAGAGATTTTGTTTTTAATTTAAAGGCAAATGCACAGGGTTTTGGCTATATCAAAATTGTGAAATACCAGTTAGCTTGGGATAACTTTATCTTCTTTGAAAATGATGAAAGTAATTAATACACTTCTTTTTAAAACCACATGTAATTTTTGAGAATAGATGACTATTTCAAATAGTCATGTGAAACTTCTCTTAAAATTAAAATAGATATTAGTGAAAGAGTCATAAATGCAGGCTTTCACTTTATTGGACAAAAAATATAGAAGACATGGAAATGAATTGGGATAATGGTATGATCTTAGGGTAGGTAGCAATGCTATAAATATGAAATTATCCCATATCTTTGTCCAAGTTTTGTAGCACTTTCTTCCATACCCTGGATGTCATACTTTTCCACCAGGGTCTTCACAGCTTTTTTAGCCCTTGATAAACCCTTCTGTTTGAAAGCAGGTGGTTGCCTCTCTGTCACCTGGAAAAGACATGGGCTTTCTCAGTCTGAAGATGCTGTTCACTGGGAAAAAAGCGTGGCCTCCCACCTGACAAAGAGTGTGGCTGCTGTGCCTTCATTCTACAGATTATGTATTTAGGCTAAACCTGTTTTGGGGATTGGATCTTGGACATTATAGATTAAGTTTCTTTGACTTATTTTAGGTGTCAGTTCTAACTCTAATGATGCTCAGGCCCAGTTTGCTTCCCATTTTTTCCTGACCCTGAGAGGAGGTCTCAGTATCTTCACGGCCGAGCAGTCATTGTCAGTGCACATTTTGTGATTTCTGTCATTTGGGGAATTTCTTTGCCACATAGTTATAGAATTTGATTTACCAACTGGGACCACAGGCAAACCGTATCTTTGATAACGCTGACCCTTGACAACTCATCATCCTACAAAATCAATTACAAGGACAACAGTGCTTACTCCAGTGTTCCCTTATCAAACTCTACATCAGAGTTAGCTGTGAGTGATTTCTACTTTTAGTATTGGAGATGAATATTAAGTGTTTTTTGCTTTCTTTCCTTTCTTTTCCTCTTTCTTTTTTCTTTCTTCCTTTCCTTTCCTTTTTTCTTTTCTTTTCTTTCTTTGATAGTCTTACTCTGTCACCCAGGCTGGAGTGCACTGGTGTCATATCATCTCATTGCAACCTCTGCCTCCTGGGTTCAAGCGATTCTCATGTCTCAGTCACTGGAATAGCTGGTTACAGGCACCTGCCACCATGCCTGGCTAATTTTTGTATTTTTGTAGAGCTGGGATTTCACCAAGTAGGCCAGGCTGGTCTGGAACTCCTGACTTCAAGTGATCCACCTGCCTCAGCCTCCTCAAGTGCAGGAATTACAGGCATGAGCCACCGCATTCAGCCAATATTCGATGTTTCTATAGATAATTCAGTTACTTTATTATCAAATAATTTTTATTAATTTTTCTGATATTCTAGAGCCATCTTGAACTTTTCACTATTTTAATTAAGTTCTGTATCCATGTGCTTCTCTACCCTTTTTTAGTTCCCTCCTTCCTGTCTTTGAGCTTCCATGATAAGGATTCAAACCACACTTAACTGTGTTTTCCCCAACCTCACTGGATGTTCTCCTCATTTTCATTGTTGGCTTTTATCCTAAACACATACTTTTAATATAGATGTTCTCCACTACTCCATCCTGGGCTGCTTCTGTTTGTTTGTTTCTTTGTTTGTTTGTGTATTTATTTTGAGACCAGGTTTCTCTCTCTCGCCCAGGCTGGAGTGCAGTGGCGTGATCTCGGCTCACTGCAACCTCCGCCTTCTGAGTTCAAGCAATTCTCTGCCTCAGTCTCTGGAGTAGCTGGGATTACAGGCACCCACCACCGTGCCCGGCTAACTTTTTGTATTTTTAGTAGAGACAGGGTTTCAACATCTTGGCCAGGTTGATCTTGAACTCCTGACCTCATGATCCGCCTGCCTCAGCCTCCCAGAGTGCTGGGATTACAGACGTGAGCCACTGCGCCTGGCCTGTTTTAATGTTTTTAAATACTTTTCACTGATGTCTTAGGAGTAGCATGTCCGGATATAAACTCTTGGTTTTATTCTCCAAATCTAGATTGTGATTGTGCTTAGAGAGTAACACCTGCCTACCAGAAGGCACATAATGTCTCAGCTGCCACCTCTCCTGTTTCCTTCCAACCTTTCACTTGCTCCGTAGGTTCTATTAACATTAACCTTGGCTCATTTCTTGAACATAGGAAGCACCTTAATGCTTCAGGACACTGTCCATCCTGAACTCTTTGCTCACCATGCTCTTTCTTTAGGCCTCATCTTAAATAAGACATCCTCAGAGAGCGTACTCCAACTACTCATCTACATTTATCAACTCACACACCCATTAGTCTCTATTTCAACATCCTTTGTTTGTTAACAGTACTAATGACTGTAGTTTGGAATTATTTTGTTTTATCTATGAGAATATAAGTTTCAGAAAGGTAGAATCACATTGCTCTAATATATCCTTGTATCCCTATTACCTAATTTAGTGCCTAGTGAATATACAATAAATATTTGAATGACTGCATCTTAAGCATTTATTTTTTTGAAATCAATTCCTTTTAGTTGTCTATGTATACTGTGGCATTAGCCTCAGTGAAGTATCTGACCAATGGCACTAGTCTAGATTTAGAGCTGATCTCCTGGGAAGGCCCAAAACTGCCTGGCAACAGCATATTTCAACCTATACCCTGCAGCATACCCATAGGGCCTGATCCGTTTGAATCCCCTTAAAGTCTGCCTGTCATCAATTCATTTTAAACTGCATGTGTATCTATCTCTTCAAATAATATACTTACCTATCCCTCTATTTGTTTATTTAGAAATGAAATACCATCATAATCTTCATAATATTATGTAGTACTCATAAATAATTAGTTTCCTAATTGGCAGAGGGATTCTCCTTCTCTCCATTAATGACATGATAGTTTTGAAAATAGATAGTTCCTGACAGCTGCATATCAAGAGTTTATTTGTGGGTAGAGTGACATTACACTCATACTTTCCCATAAAAGTTATATAATATATGTGGTTATTAGGCTTCTCATTTGGTCCTCAAGCTAGTTCTTAAAGCCTATTGAATATTTTTAAAGTAAAATCCTAATGCTGCAATTTCAAACAAGATATTATTTATAAAGCCTGGTATTCTATAAAAAATGGGGATCTGAAGTCAAATTTGGATGTACAACATATTACATTTGTTCCAGCAATCAGTAGATCTCAGACAGGTATATAACAGAATCATTCATGGAACTTTTAAAGTATACAAATTACTAGGTCCAATGTGGGAGATTATAAATTAGTGGGTCTGCATTATGACATGACATTTATGCATTGTTTAAAAGCTTCACAGGTGACTCTAATACACGTCTTAAGAACCAACATTCAGGGAATTTGCTCTTGAAATTTTCCAAATCCATGAATTAAAAGAAGGTGTGTTGGAGGAAGGGGTTAAGGCTTTTCACTATGTGAATGTCAAGGAAGCCCTAATTTAGGAAATGAGGTAGTTTTATTTTCCTATCCTACATTACATATCTGGAATTTTCAGGTTACTTAACTTTTCTTTACCTGGAATCTATACCTATAGTCATGATAATAGTGGCTTTCTTGTTTGTAGGAGAATGCTTTATAACTCATCTTGGTTTGTAATGAAATGTTCTTCTTGTATTTCAGTTCCTTTAATCTCTTGGTCTGTATTATGGCCAAACAACTCTCATGGCCTCTAGTAGAACAAAATGTAGTCCTTTGTGAATAATAAAAACAGCATTTGGCAAAAGTTATTTATACAGCTGATAAAATGTTATTCTAATTTGCCCTTTACTTTGTTCTGCTTCTATACTATTGTTTTTAACTGACTGAGAAAATTAATATATTCAGTTTATCCAAATACATAATCAGAACTAGATTTAATTGCAGCAAAATTTGGAATATAGGAAAATATCAAAGAGGTTAAGATGAATTTTATGACATCTCACCTCCTGGAAATAATTTTATATTGTTTCTTATTGAGGGGAAAAAATAAAGGCTGAGATTAAACCCTAAGTGTATCCAGCCGGTAGGGGGCGGTTCTTCTAACTCATAGGACTACTTTGTCTTTAAATTTAGCATATGGAGGGTCCTTTCCTTGACCTTTGACATCAGTATTATCCATCAGCACCAGATGGATAATATTTTTATGTGAGGCAGCTTTGGCACACTATATGGCTAAGACATAGAAATAATACATTATATTTATTAATACCTGATGGCATAAAAATAGTTACCATAATTCAACTCATATAACTATCATCATTATGTAGAACTCTGTTAGTAACCTGGACTACTTGGAAAATTTCAAAGTCAGGGATTTTTTTTTTTCTTCTTCTTTCTTTCTTTTTTAAAATTTATTTATTTATTTATTTATTTATTTATTTATTTATTTATTTATTTATTTTTGAGGCAGAGTCTTGCTCTGTCACCCAGGCTGGAGTGCAGTAGTGTGATCTCAGCTCACTGCAAGCTCTGCCTCCCAGGTTCACGTCATTCTCCTGCCTCAGCCGCCCGAGTAGCTGGGACCACAGGTGTCTGCCACCACTCCTGGCTAATATTTTGTATTTTTAGTAGAGACGGGGTTTCTCTGTGTTAGCCAGGATAGTCTTGATTTCCTGACCTCGTGAACCGTCCACCTCGGCCTCCCAAAGTTCTGGGATTACAGGCGTGAGCCACCGCACCTAGCCAAGTCAGGGTTTTTTTTCTACACAGAATCCTGAGTTACATAGGCTTGAAGATAATTGGTAATGGAAATGAACAAAAATATCACTGTCCTGCAATTTGTTTATAGTTTGCCTCTTCCCCAGGCCTTCTTTTTCCTGATATTCCAATTATGCTTCTTTCAGGCATCTGAGCAAACAGTCCAACCATTTGCCACTGCCAGTGAGTCTGTGCATATTCTTATCTTGGCCACTTTTCTTTCCACATACAGTGGACTGAAGCTCAGCCCATCGGGAGGATTATCCCTCACAATTGTCCTCAGGGGCACCCTGAGTGAGGCTATGATGTAGGAACGGTGCTTTCAAAAGGTGTATCATTTCTGCTACAAATGGCATGCACTTGCTTTATAATGCTAGGGTTCCTCCCTTTGAGTGTCCTACTGGGGCTTGCAAAGATTCCACACTGAATTATACATAAGTGACCTCTACACATTGAATCTGCTGGTGTGTGGCCTAAGCATATTGGCAGCCTGGGCCTGCTACCCTACCCTTTCTTGCTCCGGACGCTACCCAAAAATGAGCTTCTGTATCACCTAATGAATGAGTCAGAGCAATAATATATGCTGCCTCCAACATCTGAAGAGGCCTACAAGATGCTGAGCTTCTTTGTGATAGGTGGCACGGGTGTAATAGCTTGTTCTTTACATTGGAGGAGTTCTCTCAGCAAGCCCGAGGCCAGTGAACCTCTGAAAACTTTATGCATATGGCAAATATCCCCTGTCCTCTGGAACATGTGACTGACCAAGGGCATCCAGAGTACATGCCACTTCTGTTCATCAAGTATAATTTACAAAATATCATCAACATAATGGACTTATTTGATGTTCTTTGGAGTATTAAGGTCCTTTTAGACTATCTTGTGATAGAAGGTTAAACTGAGCCCTGGGGCAAATCAACAAATGTATTTATTATCCACCACATGTGAATGTAAACTGTTTTTGATTCCCCTTCCTAACAGATATGGAAAAGGATACATTTGTCAGATCAATAGCTTCATGTAACATACCGGAGATGATGGGAATCCATTCTAGTAAAGATACCACATCTGGTAGCTTCATGTAACATACTGGAGATGATGGGAATCCATTATAGTAAAGATCTGGTATGTCAGCTGCATTAGGGCTACCATGTGGTTGGGTTTTCAATGGCCCATTTTCACTTGCCATGACCTATCTGTGTTTTATATATATTTTTTGCAGGTGACAGACTGGTAAAATAAATTGAGATATAATGAGGACTATCACTTCTGCACCTCAGAGGCTAAAGCTAATCTCTGCAATTAATCCTAGGATTTTATACTTTTTTGATTTACTAACTTGGTCTGTTTCAGGGACTTCTACTTGGCTTTTCTTGCAATAATAACCTTTACACCACTGGACAAAGAATCAATGTGAGTGTTCTGACAGCTGTTAAGTATGTCCATCCCATCTATACATTCAGGGACTGGGGAAATGACAACCGAGTAGGCCCATGTACCCAGCAGAAAATTTAGAAAACCTCAGAATGGAGAAAAACCTAATGGAAAACCATGGCCAGCACTCTGATTATTATCTGATCTCATAATGTCATTATCTGCTCAAATCCTGTATCCTATCCACAACCTTTAAAATATGTAGGTATTCCCCTTTGCTCAGTGTGTACTTACCTTGTTGCACAGCCTCTTTGGAGATGGACTTGGGGGGTCACTTCTGTATATACCTACCAGGGAATTGCAGAGTTATTCCTCAAATAGATCTGACCTCTCTCAGTTGATGCAGCCTTGGTCTGAGAACTGGCTCAGGGTTGAGAACTGGGAAAGGGATTGACTTTCCATTGAGGAAGCTGGTCACCCTGTTGTTTATTTATTCGTGATCTCTTTGGGTTATATAGTAAGCAGTACTCTTGTCCAGTGCTCATGTATCCTCTCTCTAGGAACACCATAGTCTATGAGCATTTCCATGGATCCCTGTGGGTTAGGACCCCCAGCACGCTGCCATTAAGAACTTTGCACTTGTTACAGTAATTACTCCCACCTTGCTGCTGACAGTTAAGTTCTGTCACATGTCTCTGATATTCGGGGAAGCCATTACCTCCATTACTACCAGGGAGCTCAGTTCTGCAACTTTATCTCCTACCTACAGAGCACATACAACTACAGAGTTTTCAAAAATGTTGGTACCTCCATCACTAAGACCTCCCTTATTGTTGTGGTAAACAGATTGTAAACATATTGTCTCTTGGACACTCCTGCAGAACTCAGTCAGGTGGAGGGTCTTTCATTCTCCTGTAATGGATTGACTCTAGCATGTCCACTTCTCTACACTTTTGATTCTTTCTTCCATCACCTGCCTGCTCACTCTTGAATCTCTCCCATATTTAATGTGGGCCATTGTCTTCTCAGCTTCTTATGGAGCATCATTTTTAGTGCATCTCTAAGCATCATTACTAGGGCATTCAATTTTGAGTCATGGGATAGTGCCCTGTTTTTGCCAACCTTTCACCTATCCAGTTCCCCTATCTAATAAGGCCTTGATTTTGTCATGTGAGCATTGTCTAGGGCTGTGAATCCTGCCTTCTCTAATGTTCTGTAACTTTCACAATTAAGTCCTAGTCTTGGTCTTCAGCTTGATTAGCCCTTCAAGTGTGGTAGATGAGGGTTTCTCTAAACCCTGAAAGAGAGGCCCTCTGATTTCCACACTTTGCTTCAAATGGTTGATTAGTGATTGATTGGAGCCTGTCATTTCTCTCTCTAAAGTGTAAGTTGCTCTGAGGAATAGTCACTCAATTGCACACTAATTTTGCAGTTCCTATTTTTTCCCCTTATCTTTCAAACACCACTGATAACACATACACTGGTGCATCTGTAACCTGTATCTTGTATCATCCATCAAAGGTGAACATTTCAGCAATTGTCCTGCTACATCATGCCAGGGACTATCACATGACACCTGTGTACAGTGGTAGGGACTTTATTGCATCTGGCTACTGAGAAATTCAGTTTTAGAATCCCATCCTTAAAGAGTCTACTTCCTAAGGTACTCCTGGCACTAGCTGTCTTATGTCAGGTTTCCTAGCACTGGGGCTTGATGAAGGGATTCCTTTATGAGGCAGGGTTCTCAGAAAACAACCTGTAAAGAAGTAAGGGAAGATCAGGATGGGGGAAGAAGCTAGGAAATGATATGGCCTCAAGAGAAGTACAGTTCAACCTGATCCCATAGGGAGTTCTGAAGTATAAATTGCATTATAGAGACTGTCCTCTCCAGAAGCAAAAGGTCTGTGCATCAGTCAGTCATCAGTCAAGGGTAGCCCCCAGGTAGAGGGTGGATGCAGGATCACCTGGGCATCCCTGGGCAAGGGGCTAATGCCAGTCCAGGACAATTCTTCAGAGAAGAGTTCCAGTGTGAGCCAGTAGGTAGGGGATGCATAAGCAGCCGTTAAGGAGAATTGGATGGGGATACCTATAGCATCTGCTACACGTCACCTCATGTTAGAATACTGAAAAATAAAGTACTATTAATAGCTCAGCTTTTGGAGTTTTACAGACCTGCATTGATTTGGGTAAGATAATTAAACTTTCTGTTTCCTCTGCTGTAAAATGGAAATTATAACAGTTTAAATTTAAAAGGGTTTAAGCGAGGATGAATTTGTGAAGTCTCTAGTAGAGTACTTGTTTTATAATAGGTGCTAAATTAATGTTATTATGTTGACAAAGAAAGTAGAACTTGGCTATATACCAAGAAAATAATATGTATGTTTATACTAATTCTACTTAACACAGAAAGCTAATTGATATATTTTACTTACCTCAAAAAGAAATGATGGGCCGGATGCAGTAGCTCACGCCTGTAATCCCAGCACTTTGGGAGGCCGAGGCGGGCGGATCACGAGGACAGGAGATTGAGACCATCCTGGCTAACATGGTGAAATCACATCTCTACTAAAAATACAAAAAAAAATTAGCCGGGCGTGGTGGTGGGCGCCTGTAGTCCCAGCTGCTCAGGAGGCTGAGGCAGGAGAAGAGCCTGAACCTGGGAGGTGGAGCTTGCAGTGAGCCGAGATTGCACCACTGTACTCCAACCCGGGAGACAGTGAGACTCTGCATCAAAAAAAAAAAAAAAAAAAAAAAAAAAAAAGAAATAGAAATGATGGCACTATGCCTCTTAGTTCATTTGCAAAATAACTTAATAAGTCATAATAATGCAGTATTAATCTCACATGTAAGAATAAAAGAGTATAATATTAAGATAAAGAGGTATTATATATACATTAATCAATATGATTAATATTCAGAGAAAGTGAACTTCTATTAGAATTTCCTTTCAACATACTACTCAGTAATTTTTGAAAAGGCTATATGTGCATTAAGTGAAATTGCTCACACACAAATTCTCTATACATTCCAGTGATTCTCCTGCCTCAGCTTTCCAGGTAGCTGGGTTTATAGGCATGTGCCACCACAACCGGATAATTTTTGTATTTTTAGTAGAGATAGGGTTTTACCATGTTGGCCAGGTTGGTCTTGAACTCCTGACCTCAGGTGATCCATCCTCCTTGGCCTCCCAAATTGCTGGGATTACAGGCATGAGCCACTGCTCCCAGCCACCAATGATTGACATTTTTCTGTTGATTCTTATTTACCTAGTTCCTTTTAGTAGGTGAAACTTTGCAAGTACTGTATCTGCTGTACTTGGGCTTCTTCATTTAATTCTGAGGGCGTTTGCATTTAGTGAATGACACTGATTTACTCAAGAGCTTTGGTATACCCTTTATAACTACTATTTGTGTCTCTTCAACACAGGAACATACATGTTCACATTCATCAGGGGCATGATTCCTATTGTTAACCACTTCCCTTTAGGAGGAGGTTGCCTTCTAGGTAAGCATATTTCTTTTATGCTTGTCAAATATGAAATAAATATACAACCAACTCAATAGAATGTCATAGGCTAATATGGTACCACAGAACAAAGCAGTTATAAAGTTCAGCTGCAAAATGAGATTACTTTTGGAGAATATTGGTTCTTAATAGTAATTTAATCAACTTAACCTGCTTTACCAGAGATGATATGCGACAGCTAATATATTGAGCCATCAACAAACTGAATCTGTAAACATTTGCTTTGCAAAACCACATTCATCTCAGGCAAATAACCTTTTTATACTTAAACAATTACTTTAGACAACAGCAACAATTTAAAAACTGAGATACATGCAGTACTTATCACAACAAAATCAGTATCTCTGTTTTTAAAACCATTTGGAATAGTGTGAATTTTTTGGGAATATATGTCTAAGCTTGTCTCCATTTGCTGTGTGGGTTAAGGTATTTACCATATTTTATGTTAATATTAATCATTTTGCAATCATTTTCATTATGTTTGTCCTATAATTACATAAATAAGAATGAAAATGGGCAGATTTTCAAATTGCTCACTATTTATATTTTCATCCAAAAGAATAGCGCAATGCAGAGTCCATACCTGGTAGAGATGTGGAAATGTAGCTGGACACATTTATGGAGTGGCGATCAATGACAAGGCACAAATGGAAAATAGTTCTTAAGGTTGAAGTTCCCACTAGAGAGTTTATGTTGTAGACACTCAGAATGTAGAGTCTAATAAAGACGGTATGATAAGAGCAGGTTTCACCTACTGAGTACTATCTTTTCTCACGTTTTTTGTACCTCGTATCTCTCATATCTCTAAAAGGTCAAAGATACTGCAAAAGCCCTCTGGAAGCTGCCTCTTCCTAAGTCTCCATATTCACACTGCTTTTGATTAATTGATCCCTTTACCTTCTCACTGTGCATCAGGCCTTCTGTCATTGTTTCCCTTTATACCAGCTCATCATTACAAATACCTTCAATGCCAGTACAATCCTTAGATCATTCTAACCTATGAAACTCAAACTCTGAGTGAATCCACCATCTCTTCTCTTGGAACACTCTCTTCACTTGCTTCTGTGCATTTTCCTAACTCACTGGCCATTTCTTAAATTTTAGCCTCTTAATGACTTTGTTTTTCCTCTATTAAACCTACAGATTTTGTCCTGGTCTCCTTCTCTTCTCTGTCTATCTGTCTATATTCCTTTGCTGTTTTATTCTATTCTCATGTTTTTTTGTTTGTTTGTTTTTGTTTTTTAGAGACAGAGTCTTCCTTTGTCACCTAGGCTGGAGTGCAGGGGCATAAACATGGCTCACTGCAGCTCGACATCCTGGGTTCAAGTGATCTTTTCTGCTCATGCTCTCGACTAGCTGGGACTACAGGCATGCACCACCACACCTGGCTAATTTTTTTTTTTTAATCTTTTTGGTAGAGATGGAGTCTTGCTGTGTTGCCCAGGCTGGTCTTGAACACCTGGGCTCAAGTGATTCTCCTGCCTCAGCCTCCCATAGTGTTGGGATTACTGGCATAAGCCACTGCACCTGGCGCTCATGTCTTATATAATCTTTTTTTTAGGTTACCAGGGTTATGTATTTAATTGCTTTTTATTGTCACGTTGATTTGGATATCTCCCATATTTCAGAATTAACAGGTTCAATTTTATCCTCTGCCACCCAAATCTGTGTTCCTCATTTCTTCCCCACTTAATCTTCCAGTTTCAGTAAATGACATTAATCTGAAGGCTTGAAATAGAAAACAAAGGGTCATATTTGAGATTTACTTTTCTTCATGTCTAAGCTGGTTAGGCCTGAGGTCAACTGCATGTGCCAGGAGAGTTCTACATTAACACTACTCAAAATAAGACCCTTTCAATATCTCCCACCTCAGAACAATACACACACATTCCCATTTACCTCTTCAGGGCCCCTATTTTCTTAACAGTTCTTATTAAGTCTATTATTATATTTCTTATTTACTTACTCTTTCTGTCTTTCTTACCAGAACTTTTGAGGGCAGTCAGTCTCTCTTTTGGCTGTCTTCATCCCCTACCACAGTGTGTGGCACATAGAAATCACTAAATAAATAGCTTTGAATGAATGGCGAATTAACCATGTTATATCTACTTGGACATCATTTATAAGAACCAGTGGGGCTGGGCTTGGTGGCTCATGCCTGTAATCCCCGCACTTTGGGAAGCCAAGGCGGGTGGATCACGAGGTCAGGAGTTTGAGACCAGCCTGGCCAACATGGGGAAACCCCGTCTCTACTAAAAAATACAAAAAATTTGCTGGGTGTGGTGACAGGTGCCTGTAGTCCCAGCTACTTGGGAAGCTGAGGCAGAAGAATTGCTTGAACCCAGGAGGCAGAGACTGCAGTGAGCCAAGACTGCGCCGCTGTACTCTAGCCTGGGCAACAGAGCGAGACTCCGTCTCAAAAAAAAAAAAAAAGATAAAAAGAACCAGTAGAATAACTGAGAACACATCAGATATGGATAATGAACCTAGGATAGTTGAACATGATGAGAGACACTTATTAGTTATTGACTACAAAAGAGTAGCCAAGAGAAACTGAGAACAGCATCAGTCTACAGACATCTTATTTCCAAAAAGACAAGCATGACTGATCAGTTTCCTCTTTTTATTTATGGCTGATCTTTCATTATGTGCTTCACAAAGTACAGAGAAGAACATTGTTTTACTGGCAGAGTTAGAAAACAAGATAAGGAGTGAGAACTAAGATAAATTGCAAAGACTCAACTATTAGTGTAGACCTTGGACAGCTAGCTAAAAGAATACAGCCTGGTGAATTGGAGACAAAAGGTACTCCAAATATTTGGCTAAAATTTTTGCAAATATATTTGAGTTACTTAATTCATTTGAAGTATTTAAGTCAAATTATAAATCACATTCTATTTATTTAAAAATATTTATTGAGGACCTACCATATCATAGGAACTTAGGATATGTCATCAATGAACAAAACAGTTTTCTGCCCTAGTGGTATTTATATTCTGGGGTAAAGGCAATAATAAACCATAAAATGTGTTAGAATGTGTTAAGCATAATTTAAAAAATAGAGCAGTACATCTGGGCACAGTGGCTCACACTTGTAATCCCAGCACTTTGGGAGGCTGAAGTGGGCGGATCATGAGGTCAGGAGATTGAGACCAGCCTGGGCAACACGGTGAAACCCCATCTCTACTAAAAATACAAAAAATTAGCCAGGCATGGTGGCACGCACCTGTTGTCCCAGCTACTCAGGAGGCTGAGACAGGAGAATTGTTTGAACTCAGGAGTCAGAGGTTGCAGTGAGCCAAAATCACACAACTGCCCTCCAGCCTGGGTGACAGGGTGAGACTCTGTCTCAAAAAAAAAAAAAATAAATAAAATAAAATAAATAAAAAATAGAGCAGTACAACAGTGTATGAGAATTCCACTGGTATTGCAGGTGGAGGTGCATGGTTCATGTATGTAAATAGGAGGGTCCGGGTGAGTTTCACTGAGAAAATATTATTTGAGAAAATTTGAAGGAGTGAACTGTGCTGATACCTGAGAAATTAATCTGCCTGCCAGAAGGCACCATCAGTACAGAAGTTCAAAGGCAAGAGCAGGTTTAGTCAGTTTCTAGCAAGAGCAAAGAGGGTACTAGGTAGCTGGAATAGAGTAAACAGCACATGGGATCAAAGAGATCAGGTATAAGTACCTTGTTTTTTTATGCTGAGTAACAGTACCTTGACATGATCTGGGATCAAATGAACATTCATTATATATTCTCCTCTTAGTGGTTCCACTGGCTAATATTGGAAAGATCTCCTGTCACTTTTGCCTTCACATTTACACTTTATAATTTAACACACCTGGGAAAGGCACAATTACATGCTTCATTAATTTCCTGACCTTCATTTGGCAGAAGGCCCTACACATTTTTCTTTATACTTTCTTTTCATCGAAATGTCTTTGAAACTTTATTCAGAGAAATAGATAAAAGCCTCATGTATAGACTTACACACAGTTTCACTTTTATCTTTTACATCTGTACTTACACAATTATCCTTAAGCTCTATTATGCACTTTCATTTAACATGTATTCAGCACCTCCTGTGTGCCAAGTACTGTGAAATAGATGTGTGAGAACACAGGCATTTTTTGGCTCCACATGAATTTTAAGATGTTTTTTCTAATTTCATGAAAAATGACATTGGTATTTTGATAGAGATTGAGTCAAATCTGTAGATTTCTTTGAGAAATATGGTCATATTAATTCTTCTGATCCATGAGCATGGTATGTTTTTTCATTTCTTTGTGTCATCTTCAATTTCTTTCATCGCTTTTCTGTAGTTTTTCTTGTAGAGATTTTTTACTCTTTGGGTTAAATTCATTCTTAGGGTTTTTTGTTGTTTTTGTTGCTGTTGTTGTTTTTGTTGTAGCTATTGTAAGTGAGATAGCTTCCTTTATTTTTTCTTGTCTAGATAATTATTGGTGTGTAGAAATGGTACTGATTTTTGTATATTGATTTTGTATACTCCAACTTTACTCAATTCACTTATCAAATCTAAGAGTTTTTTTGGTGGAGTCTTTGGATTTTGGTAGATATAAGGTCATATCATCAGGAATAGGAAAGTGGGACAATTTGATGTCCTCTTCTCCAAATTGGATGCCTTTTATTTTTTTCTCTTGCCTGATTGCTCTTGCTAGGACTCCCAGAACTACGTCGAATAGGAATGGTGAAGGTGGACGTTGTTGTCTTGTTCCAGTTCTTAGAGGAAATAATTTCAGCCCTTCTCCATTAAGCTATAGGTTTGTCATATATGACCTTTATTATTTCAAGGTATGTTCTTTCTATGTCTAGTTTGTTGAGAATTTTTATAGTGAAGGGATGTTGAAATTTTTCAAATGCTTTTTCTGTATCTATTGAGATCATCATATGGTTTTTGTCCATTTTGTTGATATGATATATTTATTTATTTGACTATGTTGAACTATCCTTGCATCACTGGCATAAATATCACCTGATCATGGTGTGTTATATTTTTGATGTGCTGTTAGTGGTTTGCTGGTATTTTGTTGAGAATGTTTGTGTTTAAGTTAATCAGGAATATTGGCCCATAATTTTCTTTTTTGTTGTTGTGTTCTTGTCTGAATTTGATATCAGGATAATTCTGGCCTCATAGAATGAGTTAGGAAAAATTACCTCCTTTTTGATAATTTTATAATAGTTTCAGGAGAATTAGTGTTAGTTCTTTGTATATTTGTTAGAATTTGTCTGTGATTCCACCTGGTTCTGGGCTTTTCTTTTTTGAGAGGCTATTACTGATTCAATCTTCTTACTCGTTATTGGTCTGTTCAGATTTTCTATTACTTCCTGATTCATTCATGGTAGGCTGTGTGTTTCAAGGAATCTATCCATTTCCTCAAGGTTTTCCATTTTGTCAGCGTGTAGTTGTTCATGACAATCTCTGATGATCTTTTGTATTTCTGTGGTATCAGTTGAAATGCCTCCTTTTTCCTTTCTGATATTGTTTATTTGCATCATCTCTCTTCTCTCTTTGTTAGTCTAGCTAGTATTAATCAATGTGGTACGTTGAAGAAATAAATTTTATTTTCTTGAGTATTGACTTGTAGTCTATTTTGTTCAGTTTTGCTCTGATTTCTATTATTTCTTTCCTTCTGCTAATTTTGGGTTTGGTTTGTTCTTGCTTTTCTAGTTCCTTGTGGTGCAGTGTTAGATTGTTCATTTGCCCCAATCTTTCTGCTTTTTTATATAGGTAATTATTTTTATAAACTTCCCACTTAGCACTGTTTTTCTGTATCTTACAGGTTTTGTTGCGTTGTTTTCATTTTCATTTGTTTAATTTCTTATGTTGAATAACATTTGATGATTATTAGGAATTTGTCTGTCTATGTTAATGAGAGCTATTAGTCTCTATTTTTGTTTTTCTTTTGTAGATATTTTGTAAGGTTTTAGCATCAGATTTGTGCTGGGCACATAAATGAGTTGGCAAGTGTTTCCTCTAATTTTCTGAAAGTGCTTATATAAGATTTCTGTTCATTATTTCCCTTAAGTGTTGATAATATTTTACTATCTGGGCATGTACTTTAATTGTGGGGAGGTTTTTACATATAGAGTTATTCAGATTTTGTATTTTATTTATTTATGTATTTTTTTATATTGTAAATATTCTTTCTATATTATAATTGTTCCAAATGTTCAACAGTCATTCAAAGTCTATTTCCAAGAGCATAAAAAGACAAATTGCATTTGTTTTAAAATGCACTAATTAAAATATTTTGTTTTTCCTTAAAATGTTTATTATTATTATTATTATTATTATTATTATTATTGTTATTATTATACTTTAAGTTCTAGGGTACATGTGCATAACGTGCAGGTTTGTTACATATGTATACTTGTGCCATGTTGGTGTGCTGCACCCATCAACTCGTCAGCACCCATCAATTCATCATTTATATCAGGTATAACTCCCCAATGCAATCCCTCCCCCCTCCCCCCTCCCCATGATAGGCCCCATTGTGTGATGTTCCCCTTCCCGAGTCCAAGTGATCTCATTGTTCAGTTCCCACTTATGAGTGAGAACATGCGGTGTTTGGTTTTCTGTTCTTGCGATAGTTTGCTGAGAATGATGGTTTCCAGCTGCATCCATGTCCCTACAAAGGACACAAACTCATTCTTTTTTATGGCTGCATAGTATTCCATGGTGTATATGTGCCACATTTTCTTAATCCAGTCTGTCACTGATGGACATTTGGGTTGATTCCAAGTCTTTGCTATTGTGAATAGTGCCGCAATAAACATACATGTGCATGTGTCTTTATAGCAGCATGATTTATAATCCTTTGGGTATATACCCAGTAATGGGATGGCTGGGTCATATGGTACTTCTAGTTTTAGATCCTTGAGGAATCACCATACTGTTTTCCATAGTGGTTGAACTAGTTTACAATCCCACCAACAGTGTAAAAGTGTTCCTATTTCTCCACATCCTCTCCAGCACCTGTTGTTTCCTGCCTTTTTTAATGATTGCCGTTCTAACTGGTGTGAGATGGTATCTCATTGTGGTTTTGATTTGCATTTCTCTGATGGCCAGTGATGATGAGCATTTTTTCATGTGTGTGTTGGCTGTATGAATATCTTCTTTTGAGAAATGTCTGTTCATATCCTTTGCCCACTTTTTGATGGGGTTGTTTGTTTTTTTCCTGTAAATTTGTTTGAGTTCTTTGTAGATTCTGGATATTAGCCCTTTGTCAGATGAGCAGATTGCAAAAATTTTCTCCCATTCTGTAGGTTGCCTGTTCACTCTGATGGTAGTTTCTTTTGCTGTGCAGAAGCTCTTCAGTTTAATTAGATCCCATTTGTCAATTTTAGCTTTTGTTGCTGTTGCTTTTGGTGTTTTAGACATGAAGTCCTTGCCCATGCCTATGTCCTGAATGGTACTACCTAGGTTTTCTTCTAGGGTTTTTATGGTATTAGGTGTAACATTTAAGTCTCTAATCCATGTTGAATTAATTTTTGTATAAGGAGTAAGGAAAGGATCCAGTTTCAGCTTTCTACTTATGGCTAGCCAATTTTCCCAGCACCATTTATTAAATAGGGAATCCTTTCCCATTTCTTGTTTTTGTCAGGTTTGTCAAAGATCAGATGTCTGTAGATGTGTGGTACTATTTCTGAGGACTCTGTTCTATTCCATTGGTCTATATCTCTGTTTTGGTACCAGTACCATGCTGTTTTGGTTACTGTAGCCTTGTAGTATAGTTTGAAGTCAGGTAGCATGATGCCTCCAGCTTTGTTCTTTTGACTTAGGATTGTCTTGGCAATGCAGGCTCTTTTTTGGTTCCATATGAACTTTAAAGCAGTTTTTTCTAATTCTGTGAAGAAACTCATTGGTAGCTTGATGGGGATGGCATTGAATCTATAAATTACCTTTAGCAGTATGGCCATTTTCACGATATTGATTCTTCCTATCCATGAGCATAGTATATTCTTCCATTTGTTTGTGTCCTCTTTTATTTCACTGAGCAGTGGTTTGTAGTTCTCCTTGAAGAGGTCCTTGACATCCCTTGTAAGATGGATTCCTAGGTATTTTATTCTCTTTGAAGCAATTGTGAATGGAAGTTCATTCATGATTTGGCACTCTGTTAGTCTGTTACTGGTGTATAAGAATGCTTGTGATTTTTGCACATTAATTTTGTATCCTGAGACTTTGCTGAAGTTGCTTATCAGCTTAAGGAGATTTTGGGCTGAGACAGTGGGGTTTTCTAAATATACAATCATGTCATCTGCAAACAGGGACAACTTGACTTCTTCTTTTCCTAACTGAATACCCTTTATTTCTTTCTCTTGCCTGATTGCCCTAGCCAGAACTTCCAACACTATGTTGAATAGGAGTGGTGAGAGAGGGCATCTCTGTCTTGTGCCAATTTTCAAAGGGAATGGCTTCCAGTTTTTGCCCATTCAGTATGATATTGGCTGTGGGTTTGTCATAAATAGCTCTTATTATTTTGAGATAAGTTCCATCAATATTGAATTTATTGAGTGTTTTTAGCATGAAGGGCTGTTGAATTTTGTCAAAGGCCTTTTCTGCATCTACTGAGATAATCATGTGGTTTTTGTCTTTGGTTCTGTTTATATGCTGGATTACGTTTATTTATTTGCATATGTTGAACCAGCCTTGCATCCCAGGGATGAAGCCCACTTGATCATGGTGGATAAGCTTTTTGATGTGCTGCTGGATCCAGTTTGCCAGTATTTTATTGAGAATTTTTGCATCGATGTTCTTCAGGGCTATTGGTCTAAAATTCTCTTTTTTGTGTGTGTGTCTGCCAGGTTTTGGTATCAGGATGATGTTGGCCTCATAAAATGAGTTAGGGAGGATTCTCTCTTTTTCTGTTGATTGGAATAGTTTCAGAAGGAATGGTACCAGCTTCCCCTTGTACCTCTGGTAGAATTCAGCTGTGAATTCATCTGGTCCTGGACTTTTTTTGATTGGTAGGCTATTAATTATTGCCTCAGTTTCAGAGCCTGCTATTGGTCTATTCAGGGATTCAGCTTCTTCCTCGTTTGGTCTTAGGAGAGTGTAAGTGTCCAGGAAATTATCCATTTCTTCTAGATTTCCTAGTTGTTTTGTGTAGAGGTGTTTATAGTATTCTCTGATGGTAGTTTGTATTTCTGTGGGGTCGGTAGTGATATCCCCTTTATCATTTTTTCTTGCGTCTATTTGATTCTTCTCTCTTTTCTTCTTTATTAGTCTTGCTAGTGGTCTATCAATTTTGTTTTTTGGAGGGTTTTTTGTGTCTCTATCTCCTTCAGTTCTGCTCTGATCTTAGTTATTTCTTGCCTTCTGCTAGCTTTTGAATGTGTTTGCTCTTGCTTCTCTAGTTCTTTTAATTGTGATGTTAGAGTGTCCATTTTAGATCTTTCTAGCTTTCTCTTGTGGGCATTTAGTGCTATAAATTTCCCTCTACACACTGCTTTAAATGTGTCCCAGAGATTCTGGTATATTGTATCTTTGTTCTCATTGGTTTCAAAGAACATCTTTATTTCTGCCTTCATTTCGTTATGTACCCAGTAGTCATTCAGGAGCAGGTTGTTCAGTTTCCGTGTAGTTGAGCGGTTTTGATTGAGTTTCTTATTCCTGAATTCAAGTTTGAATGCACTGTGGTCTGAGAGACAGTTTATTATAATTTCTATTCTTGTACATTTGCCGAGGAGTGCTTTACTTCCAATTATGTGGTCAACTTTGGAATAAGTGTGATGTGGTGCTGAGAAGAATGTATATTCTGTTGATTTGGGGTGGAGAGTTCTGTAGATGTCTATTAGGTCTGCTTGCTGCAGAGATGAGTTCAATTCCTGGATATCCTTGTTAACTTTCTGTCTCGTTGATCTGTTTGATGTTGACAGTTGGGTGTTGATGTCTCCCATTATTATTGTATGGGAGTCTAAGTCTCTTTGTAAGTCTCTAAGGACTTGTTTTATGAATCTGGGTGCTCCTGTATTGGGTGCATATATATTTAGGAATGTTAACTCTTCCTGTTGAATTGATCCCTTTACCATTATGTAATGCCTTGTCTCTTTTGATTTTTGATGGTTTAAAGTCTGTTTTATCAGAGACTAGTATTGCAACCCCTGCTTTTTTTTTGTTCTCCATTTGCTTGGTACATCTTCCTCCATCCCTTTATTTTGAGCCTATGTGTGTCTCTGCATATGAGATGGGTCTCCTGAATACAGCAAACTGATGGGTCTTGACTCTTTATCCAGTTTGCCAGTCTGTGTCTTTTAATGGGAGCATTTAGTCCATTTACATTTTTGGTTAATATTGTTATGTGTGAACTTGGTCCTGCCATTATGATATTAACTGGTTATTTTGCTCGTTAGTTGATGCAGTTTCTTCCTAGCCTTGATGGTCTTTACATTTTGCAATGACTGGTACCAGTTGTTCCTTTCCATGTTTAGCACTTCCTTCAGGGCCTCTTGTGAGGCAGGCCTGGTGGTGACAAAATCTCTAAGCATTTGCTTATCTGTAAAGGATTTTATTTCTCCTTCACTTATGAAACTTAGTTTGGCTGGATATGAAATTCTGGGTTGAAAATTCTTTTCTTTAAGAACGTTGAATATTGGCCCCCACTCTCTTCTGGCTTGTAGAGTTTCTGCCGAGAGATCTGCTGTCAGTCTGATGGGCTTCCCTTTGTGGGTAACCCGACCTTTCTCTCTGGCTGCCCTTAAGATTTTTTCCTTCATTTCAACTTTGGTGAATCTGGCAATTATGTGTCTTGGAGTTGCTCTTCTCGAGGAGTATCTTTGTGGCATTCTCTGTATTTCCTGAATTTGAATGTTGGCCTGCCCTACTAGGTTGGGGAAGTTCTCCTGGATGATATCCTGAAGAGTGTTTTCCAACTTGGTTCCATTTTCCCCCTCACTTTCAGGCACCCCAATCAGACGTAGATTTGGTCTTTTTACATAATCCCATACTTCTAGCAGGCTTTGTTCATTTCTTTTTCTTCTTTTTTCTTTAGATTTATCTTCTCACTTCATTTCATTCATTTGATCCTCAATCGCTGATACTCTTTCTTCCAGTTGATCGAGTCGGTTACTGAAGCTTGTGCATTTGTCACGTATTTCTCGTGTCATGGTTTTCATCTCTGTCAGTTTGTTTATGGCCTTCTCTGCATTGATTATTCTAGTTATCAATTCTTCCCCTCTTTTTTCAAGATTTTTAGTTTCTTTGCGCTGGGTACGTAATTCCTCCTTTAGCTCTGAGAAGTTTGATGGACTGAAGCCTTCTTCTCTCATCTCATCAAAGTCATTCTCTGTGCAGCTTTGTTTATTGATATTAAGTTGAGGTTATTACATACTTTGGATATTAACTTACAAGGTATATGGTTTATAAATGTTTTCTCTAATTCTCTGGGTTGTCTCTTCAGCCTGTTAATTATTTTTATTTTTTGCAGAATCTTTTTAGTTTGATACCATCACTTGTATCTATTTGTGCTTTCATTGCCTGTGTTTTCAGTCATATCCAGAAAAACTGTTGCCCAGACCAGTGTCATTTAGCATTCCAGACTGATGTTGTTTAGCATTCCCCCATTTTATTCTAGTTTACAATTTCAGGATCTATATTTAAGTCATTAATCTATTTTGAGTTGATTTTTGTATAAGAGGTGAGGTAAAGGTCCAATTTTATTCCTTTGCTTGTGGATATCCAGCTTTCCCAAGAGCATGTACTGAAGACACTGTTTTTCCCCATTTTGTACTCTTGGAACCTTTGTCGAAAATCAATTAACCATAGATGTGTGGGCTTATTTCTAGGCTAACTGTCCTATTTGATTGATGATGTATCTGTGTTATGCTGTTTTGATTACTATAGCTTTGTAATTTGTTTTCAAATCTAGTAATGTGATCTTTCTAGCTTTGTTCTTTTGGGTCAAGATTGCTTTGACTTCAGGATCTTCTGTGATTCCATACAAACTTTATGATTGTATTTTATATTTCTGTGAAGAAATACATTGAAATTTTCACAGAGAATGCAGTGAATTTGTAGATCACTTTGGGCAGTATGAACTTGAATTACACTTTAAACGAAATACAGCTAACACACATATAAAGAATATTCCACTCAACAATAGCATATTATACTTTCTTCTCAAGTGCACACAGAACATTCTCCAGGCATATATATGTTAGATCACAAGACAAATTTTAACAAATTTAAAAAGATTTAAATTATGTCATGTATCCCTCTGTGTGGTAATGGTATGAAACTAGAAATCAATGACAATAAAAATCTTGGAAAATACACAAATACATGGTGCTCCGAAACAGCCTGTATGTCATGCTCCTAAACAACTTGTATGTCACAGAAGTAATCAAAAAGGAAATAAATATCTTGAGGCAAATGGAAACATAAACATAGCACACCCCAAAATTATGGAATGCAGCAAAAGCAGTCCTAATAAGGACATTTATAGCATTAAATGCTTATATCAAAAAAAGAAATATCTCAAATAAACAATGTTAAGCCTCAGGAAACTAGAAAAAGATGAAAAAGCTAAGCCCATAATTAGCAAAAACAATTAAATACAAAAAAGGAAACAGTAAAAACCAGAACAGATTTAAATGAAATAGAGACTAGGAAACAATAGAAAAATCAACAAGATGAAGAGTTGTTTTTTTGAAAAGATAAACAATATGGACTAATTGTTAGATTAAGTAGGGAAGAAAGATGACTTAAATAAATAAAATTAGAAATATAAGAGCACACATTATAACTGATACTACAGAAACACTTATGAACAATCATATAATAACCAATTGGATAATGTAGAAGAAAATGATAAATTTCTAGACACATGGAACCTACCAAGACTGAATCCTGAAGAAATGGAGAATCTAAGAACAGTATAAAGTAAGATTGAATCAATAATAAGAAGTCTTCAATTAAACAAACAAAAAACAGACAAACAAAAAAACACCCTTGACTGGATGGCTTCACTGCTAAATTCACTCAAACATTCAAAGAAGATCTGATGCCAATTGTTGAACTTTTCCAAAAAAATGAAATGGAGGGAATACTTCTAAACTCTTTTTATGAGGCTGGAATTATGCTGAGAACAAAGTCAGACAAGGACACTGCAAGAAAAATATTTACAGGTAATTATTTCTGATGAACACAGATGCAGATTTCTTCAAGAAAATATTAGCAAACTGAACTGAAACACATTACTTCAAAGACTCATTTTCAAGTGCACGCAGCACATTCTCCAGGCATATGTTAGGTCACAAATCTTAATATATTTAACAAGATTTAAATTATATCAAGTATCTCTATGTGTGGCAATGGTATGAAACTAGAAATTGATAACAAGAAAAATCTTGGAAAATACATAAATATGTGGAAATTAATAATTACCACCATAAAGTAGTCTTTGTCAT
Organism: Piliocolobus tephrosceles; assembly: GCF_002776525.5. Classification (NCBI taxonomy): domain Eukaryota; kingdom Metazoa; phylum Chordata; class Mammalia; order Primates; family Cercopithecidae; genus Piliocolobus; species Piliocolobus tephrosceles. Next base: position 87,954,272 of record NC_045440.1, read on the forward strand.
TGGAATACAAAGATGGCTCAACATATGCAAATCAGTCAATGTGATACACAGCATTAATAAAATGAAAGATGAAAATTGTATGACCATTTAATCGTCATAGAAAAAACATTTGAAAAAATTCAACATCATTTTATGGAAAAAGTTTTCAACAGCTTAGATATAGAGGGAATGTACCTGAACACAATAAAGGCCATATATGACAAACTTGTAGCTAGCATCATTCTCAATGGTGAGAAGTTAAAAACTTTTCCTTCAATGTCAGAAATAAGATAAGGATGCCCACTCTCACAGCCTGTATTCATTATAGTACTGGAAGTCCTAGCCAGAGCAATTAGGAAATAGAAAGAAATACAGGCATTCTAGTAGGGAAGAAAGAAGTAAAACTGTATTTGTTGATGACATGATCTTATATATAGAAAACCCTAAAGATGCCACTAAAGAATCTGTTAGAATTAAAATTGAATTAAGTAAAGTTACAGGATACAATATTAATATACAAATTAATAGTATTTGTATGTACTAATAACAAATTATCTGAAAAGGAAGTTAGGAAAACAGTTCCGTTTACTATAGCAATGAAGATTAAATACTTAGTTCTAAATTCAGCAAAGGAAGTAAAAGTCCTGTACACCAAAAACGCTGGTGAAAAAGTTAAAGAAGACACAAATAAATGGAAAGATATCCCGTGTTCATGATATATAAAAATTAATATTGTGAAAATGTCTATACTACCCAAAGTGATTTATAAATTTGATGCAATCTCTATCAAATGCCAATATCATTTTTCACAGTAATAAAAAAAATCAATCTTACATTTGTATGGAATCACAAAAGACCACAAATACCCAAAACAATCTTGAGTAAAAAGAACAAAGTGGAGGCATCACACTTCTTGATTTCAAACCATATTACAAAGAACTTATAATCAAAATAGCATTGTGCCTGCATATAAACAGGCATATTGACCAATAAAACAGTATCCAAAAACCCATAAATATGCCCATGCATTTGTAGTCAAAATATTTTTGTGTCAGTTTTGATGGCTACATTTTTCATTAATTTATCCATTCCATCTGAATAGTCAAACTCACTGCAAAAATGCTATTCACAGATTTCTTTTTTTAATTACTGAAGTCCCTCTTTTCTGATTATTAAAAATTTGTATCGTCTCTCATTCTCTCTTTTTAAAATAGCCTGTTGTATAATAAGCAAACAATAGACTGTTCATATTAAAAATATATAGTTTAACCCAAGTGTTGAGATGTATGATAAATGAACACTACAATTCAGGTAATGAACATTCCCATCACTTCCTAATTTCCTCATATCTCTTTTTAATCCCTCTGTCCTAACTGTCCCAATACCACTCCTTTTTCTGGACAAAGCCTAATCTCATTTCTGTTGCTATAGATCAGTTTCCATTTTCTAAAATTTATATAAAGGAATCATATATTATTATCTTTTGTTTGATTTCTTTTACTCAGCAAAATTATTATGAGATTTATATGTATTGCTGAATGTATCAATTGTTCCTTCCTTTTTATTTCTGAGTAGTATTCTATTGTATGAATACACCATCATTTGTCTATCTAACGTATCGTGGGTGGGCATTTCAATAGTTTATGGTTTCTGGCTATTACACATAATGTGTTCTGAACATTCATGAACAAGTCTATTTAAAGACATGTGCTTTCATTTCTCTAGAGTTAATACCTAGTAGTGGAATAGTTTCTCATATGGCAAGTGTATGTTTAACTGTTTAAGAATTTGCCAAAGGGCTTTCCAAAGTGATTGTACCACTTTGCATTCCCGAAGGCAGTATATAAAAGCTCTGGTTTCTCCACATCCTTAGTCTTTTTAAATATAGCCATTCTTTTTTTTTTTTTTTTTTTATTTATTTTTTATTATACTTTAAGTTCTAGGGTACATGTGCATAACGTGCAGGTTACATATGTATACATGTGCCATGTTGGTGTGCTGCACCCATCAACTCGTCAGCACCCATTAATTCATCATTTATATCAGGTATAACTCCCCAGTGCAATCCCTCCCCCCTCCCCCCTCCCCATGATAGGCCCCAGTGTGTGATGTTCCCCTTCCCGAGTCCAAGTGAGCTCATTGTTCAGTTCCCACCTATGAGTGAGAACATGCGGTGTTTGGTTTTCTCTTCTTGTGATAGTTTGCTAAGAATGATGGTTTCCAGCTGCATCCATGTCTCTACAAAGGGCGCAAACTCATCCTTTTTTATGGCTGCATAGTATTCCATGGTGTATATGTGCCACATTTTCTTAATCCAGTCTGTCACTGATGGACATTTGGGTTGATTCCAAGTCTTTGCTATTGTGAATAGTGCCGCAATAAACATACGTGTGCATGTGTCTTTGTAGTAGCATAATTTATAATCCTTTGGGTATATACCCAGTAGTGGGATGGCTGGGTCATATGGTACATCTAGTTCTAGGTCCTTGAGGAATCGCCATACTGTTTTCCATAATGGTTGAACTAGTTTACAATCCCACCAACAGTGTAAAAGTGTTCCTATTTCTCCACATCCTCTCCAACACCTGTTGTTTCCTGATTTTTTAATGATTGCCATTCTAACTGGTGTGAGATGGTATCTCATTGTGGTTTTGATTTGCATTTCTCTGATGGCGAGTGATGATGAGCATTTTTTCA